>NC_063158.1:8080000-8378814 GCF_020921035.1 Rhodamnia argentea
TCACTGCGCTTGTTCTGAGCAAGTGTTGGAGCGGGTGCAGCAGGGGGAGAGAGACTATGGGGAACAAGAAGTAGGTGAGCAAGAGGTAGAGGATAGACACTGGCTTTAGGCATAGTTGGCCAATGACAAAGAGGACACCTCCCGTGAAAATGCACATCGTTGTGAAAGATCCCAAGAGAACGCTGACGAGCCCCCCAACTGCGTGTGGAAATGCCAAAGTGGAGAAAAAGTGGGATATTGGTGAACTGGTTGAGGGAACTCCGGATCTTTGTGCGAGGGCGACATGGAGTATTCCGATCAGCCACAGGATGCCGCTGAAGATGGTGACCACCCAAAGACTGACAAACTTATTGCTGTTGTCGAGCATGTGGTGGGTGAAGGAGGACATGGTGGCTGAGCCTAAGGAGCCGATGGCAGTCGCCACGAGCGAGAGCCAGGCGGATGCTGCCCTGCGAAGGCGAAACTGGTCTCTGTCGACGGTAAGGCCGGTGAAGCCGCGGATCATGAGGCCAAGGTGGCGCGTGTGTGTGGCGGTGGCGATAGTGTGGGCGGCCACGATGGCTGCGATATAGGGAGGGAAGATCCAAGTTACGCTGAAGGATCCAGCGGGGAGGCAGAAGATGACGCCAATGATGGTTGCGGCTCCCGCAACGAGTTGTTGGTTGCGGCTGTGGTCGAGGTAGAAAGAAGTGAAGCCAAGGAATGGAGCTGCCAGGATTAGGCCTATGGCCCAAGAAGCTGATACCCACTCCAGGGGTGAGAATTTCCATGGGCCCGCGTGAATCGACTGGTAAGCTATGCGTTGATACCTGTTCTTGAGATCATATAATCATATGTTATGTCTGCACATTGAGTTGAGTTGATATAGGGTCATGTATTCATTAATCGCTCGCCTGTGGGGGCATATGATCACAGAGCAGGAGAGCATTATTTTCTACTTCATGTAACCTGGTATTCTATTTGGGTCATTGTTATTTTTCTAGTGCTCCTAGTTCCATATTCATTATTGTTCCATGGATATCTTCAATTCCTTCATAGGCCTAGGCTCGCGCATTGAATTCTAAAAGTAGCTTATGCATCATAAGAGTGTGAAAGAGTATGTTTGATGCATGCAGGGAATTACACTTTCCTAATAGGTTGAGCTTTGTGATATGGAGTCTATGCCATTCGGTCTTATACGACATGATTGGAGCAAATGACACTGTTATAGATGATTTCTTCATGCGCACGCACTATGTTACCGTCAATAAGCTATCTAAAATATATTTGTTCCGCTTGTTAGGAAATCACTTGGCATGAGGTTTTTAGTACCTAACTGTAATAGATGATTTGAAAATGCCACGGACTCGGAAAAAAAACTATTATGTATAGTTAGCCTTTGCCATCTTGTGAGTGAAAGTTGGTTAGAATTTTCCTTTTCTACCAAGTCAATTGTTCTGAATTCCCATGAGCTCTCTCTTCAGAAAGAAGTTGCAAGAGAGTGTGCGAAGACTTACAGCGTCATTTCCTGTTCTTTACAAGCCAATCCCCTGAAACTCCTGTCCAACCCTTGAGCGGGCGGAGGTACTCCTTTGAAAATTTGGCTGATGATGAGAGGGAAAACTATCGGCACAAGGGCCGTCTGGATGAAGTATGAGCAAAGCTCGTACAAGTACCAAGAGTAGACCTCCGCTTTGGATGGTTTCTCTTCGACGCTCAGATGCTCCGCATAAACTTCTCTCGCCCTCTCGATCTTCATTCTGGTGTCGTGAACGTCAGGCGTCGCTTCTATATCATTATCTACCGTGACTTCACCAGGACCGGTCACTGAGGCTTCTGTTTCCTCTCCCATTGAGTATCAGCTGATGTCCTATGGAACCGATTATGATTGTGTAATGGTCATGCAGAGAGAAACAGAAACAGAGGAAGTGAGGAGTGTGAGAGCACTACAGAATTGGGATGTGGAGTATAAGAAAGCAGAAGATGGCTGGAGAAAGAGAGAGTCCCCAGCTGGTGCGAACCTATCGAGGGGTTAAAAATAAAAAATAAAAATAGAGGCCTCGGTATGTATGTACATGGAGAGGGCATATCAGCATCATATTCTCTTGGGAATGTCACTTTGCCATTAGGAGAGGTGGCCTTTTGGGAGCATTAAGCTCTCTTCTGTCCTTGTCTATCTATGGTACAGTACATCTGTCATATGACCTGGGCATCGGTTTGTTTTTTCACCTTTGTACTCGAATGGTAGAAAGAAGATGTCAATTATGTTGGGCAAATTGTTTAAGAAATCTTAAACCTGTCAATTCAGTCATAAACTTTTTAATTTTGTCAATTTAATCCTAAATATTTTCATCTTTTCCTAATTGAGTCAATCCGATCAATTTCGATTGAAAATCATTAATGTAGATAATTTTTAATAATTTTTTAATTTTTTTATTTTATTTTTTTTTTTTTTGGACCAAAGGGCCGGCAGCACTGATTGAGGGTTGCGAAGCCCTCACCGGGCCGAGGGCAAGGGGTTGCAGCCCCTCGCTAAGGTCAGCGAGGGGCCATAGCAAGGGCGGCGGAGGTCGCCGGCCCTCAACCTAGCAACCTCGCCGACCCTTTGAACAAAAAAAAAACAACAAAAAGAAAAGGAAAAATAAAATAAATAAATAAATTTAAAAAATGTTAAAATTATCCACGTCGGCGCTGGTTATGTCATAGGTTGAAATTCGCGTTAGCGATATCTCATCAAAAGTGGGTAGATTGACTTAATTGACAAAAGGTGAAAAAGATTTAGGATTCAATTGGTAAAATTAAAAAATTTATTATTGAATTGATAAATATACAATAAGTTTTAAATTTTTTGAATAAGTTTTTCAATTTTATTTCGGACACCAAATTTTAGCCTTGTTGTTATAAGCCACCCTTAGTTAAAGCGTCCGTTTTCGTTGACCCGACCTTTCTATTCGTGAATTACTAACTTGTCACATCGAAAAACTCATCGAGGCGATACTAATCCTCCCTTCTTTACACACTCTAAGAAAGGAACTAAATTCCAAATTTGTCTCCCCGAAGTGAATGGGCATTTCTCAAAGCGCGGCCTTGTGCGGGCTAATTCTTTATCAATGGACTCTTAACATTTTGCTAAAGGACTTTACTCTAGTGTAATAATCTTTGGATTATTGTGAAAATAACAGTGTGATGTGAGTCATAAATTCTTAAAAGAGTAAATACCGCATCAATTTTTTATTAATTGTTTTTTTTTTTTGGCAAAAAAAAAAAAAGACTTTAAACTATTACATTATCAATTCCTTTGCTAAATGAGCGCAAACTCACTCCTGAACTCATAGCAATTCGGGTTTAGACGCACGATCTGTCCAAAACCTTTGACGGGTCTCGATATTTGTTTCAAAATATGCGGCGAAATGAGCAACTCGAACCCTCCGACCAGTCATTCGTAAAACGCGCCGTTTTACGAATAAGTAAGTGATGTTTCCATATTATATGACTTACCAAACCCCTGAAACACACAAGCATCCACTGTATTCCGACATTTCTTTTACTACGTCGCTGCCACTCCCGGCCTAACTCCTCACGTGGATCTAATCTACGTGGTTCAGCAGCTTCATAGGTTTTTCTACTTTTGAAATCGAACGAGCTTTGGATAAACAACGGTCGAAAATTTGAGACGAAGGCATGACGTTTTTGTTATGACATGAAGGTCACGCGCGAGCTTGAAGGAAGCGAGCTCACTCAGGACGATGATGAAGTAGCACTGGGAGCAGTAGTTGTGGCATTTTCGGACGTTGCCATCAAGAACAGGTTCATAGAGGAGTGGAGCTCAGCGCGCGAGAACCTTCGAGTACTGTTAGAGCTATGCCCTAAAGCGACTATGTAATAGTTATATGTTAGGGATTTCAGTTGTATTTTCAATTTATTATTTAATTAATGGCAAAGACGTATTTATTCATTTGTCCAATTATTTACTTATATGAATAAATTCCACAAGATCGGTTGTGGTTGGACCTATTCTTGAGACGTTGAGAATATGTGTGACGGGTTCACGGTTAAACTGAATCTTTAAACTGTTCCCGGTTGATGGATCATTGAATGGATATCAATGATCCTATTGAGACCGGTGTGTTCTTAACTTCACCATTGAGCATTGGATGCTTAAGGGAATGACGAGTCACAAGTCATTGGGTATTGCGATGCCCGAGTTAGAACACAGGTGCTTGTATCGCACAAGTTCATCGGACGTGACACGCATTGAACGATTAGCGACATGGAAGCTTTTGGCGCGGTCAATGTCTAATTGTTCATGCTTTGGTCTTGTGTAAATAATCCTTAGACCTGAGCCATAGTGTTGACTTGTGTGTTGCATGACTATGGTTCACGAAGACGCATATTGATGGTTCGTCGATCCGTCTCTGTTCTTGATGGTCGTAGTTCATGCACATACGAAGTCACACGTGTGCGCAAAATGGAATCTGTCTCCTTGTCACATGCAAGGTATGATATCCTATTCAATTTAATTATGACAATGCATTGAAATCCTCGGTCGGGGTTATAATCGAGAATGAAATGTTCATGTCTCGTATAAATGCATGTCGATTAGATTTGTGCATATGATCGAATCGGTGACTTGACAAATATTCCATGGTCTTTGTTCGATCGGGATATAGTAAGACGGAGGGATTGAATTACACTCGTAAGCAAAGGCGACGGGTTTATTATGTTCTTAAAGAATTCACACTGTCCGGGTAGCCATGACATATTGCTAGATGTCACTCGTGACTTGTAGGACCTAGAGGTTGATCGGGACAATCAATTCTCTTGGAAGTACTAATGTGTTAGTGCATGTCTTACTGCCAGCTCGGTGATGAACCGAGGGATGTCACACACCTTAACCAATACATGACGACGTTGAACGGAAAGACGATATTGCAAATATGTTTGCAATTACGTATACCGAATTAGTCGAAAAATTAAATTAAATAAGATTTAATTTGATTCTTATTTTTGGTCATGGACGTACGTGCATATGATGCACACGCACTCTTATAGTGGACACATATTGATGTATCCGAAATGTACATGTAGTCGCACTATTATGCTTTTATTAAATTATATGTAGATATAATTTTTTTTTAATAGATATATATATATATATATATATATATATATATATAATTGTGTTGCACGCACATATTGATGTGCGTGCAACAGACTTGGTCAGCACATGTTGTGCTGACCAAGTGTTTTCCTTTCTTTAAAAAAAAAAAAGGATTTTTTTTAAATACTTGATGCACACGGTGAGCAACTGCTGACCGTGTGCCTTGTTGTGCACGATCAGCAACTTCCGCTGATCGTGCACAACGTGCGATCGGCAACCGTTGCTGATCGCACGTAATAGTGTGATCAGCAACGGTTGCTGTGTGCGTGAGAGAATTTTTTAAGTGTTCGTAAAAGAACTATTGTAGTTTTCTCTCGAAAACTCTCTCCCTTTCGTGACCAAAATTTTTAAGATTGCGGAGTATTGTATCCACGACATTGCTAGCACAATTGAAGTGGTTATCATCTGCAAGTTCTTTATTCTGTTCGACGTTGCGATTGGTGGTGTGTCTGAACTAGAGGCTCGACACTTGTGGGGCTCGGATCGAAGAACGTCTGAATTTTTTTCGTTCCAAGCACGTTTCAAGAGGTAATCCGTTAACCCTCTTTCATTTAATATGATTTTCGATTGAAACGCACGAACTACGCCTCTGGAGATACGTGTATAGATTTTTATTTATTTCCGCTGCATTTATGTTTTATTTGCCTATGCATGTTACGTGTATAACAACAAGTACAACTTCCGGTGGCCTCGCCGGAACCTCGCTGCATCTTCGGCGTCGCCGTCCCACTCCTGTCTACAAGGGCATCGTCCGTGAATTCGTATGTGCTCCCCCTCTCTTGCAATGAAACCAACTTTTACTGGAGAGTGACATTAGATCGCTGCGCTTGCTAGGGAGTTAGCTTAGTGGCCCAGTTGCAGTTGAATTTGGATTGCGCCGAGGAATGCGAAGTAATCGCTCGGTGGCTGAACAGATAATTGATTCTATGGGTTTTAGCTTTGTGTACCCTTTGATTAAGGCTAACGATGCTTTATTACATCCCCCGGTGGATGGCATTGAGATTTATTGGAGTGTACTAATCGACGTGCCAAGAACATATATATGCCATTCAAGAATTTGGAAGAAGGATAGGCTCGGAAACGACTGGTTGCCGATGACAATGGTTTTATTGGTTTTCTCTTTAAATAATCTGGACTTTCGGTCGTGGGAAACACAGTTTTGAGCACAGTTTGTAAAGGGCAGCGCTGGAGAGACGTCTCCCTGGAGAAACGAGATGATGGCTCCATTCGTCATATTGAGTTCGCTTGGTGAAGCATGTTAAAAGGATGGTAAAGGGGGTGTTAAGGCAGATTGGATATCCAAGAATCATGCTGCACTCCACTGACTATTTGCTATTTCTGTTGTAACTGAGTCAATTGCCAAAGTGCACGAGCCTTTACATCCTTAACTTGCATCGGGACTTTACTCTGGAAAATAATATGGTCAAAGCCAGGATTAACGGGCTCACTAGAATTTGCCTTGTCACGTTAACCTTGTGGAAGTTCATATGCTCAAGTTCTTAACTACAATGATGTTCTGAACCCAACTGCTCTTCTATCTTGAGAAATAAGTGGTTAGTAGTAGTCTTTTTGATCTTTTCCCATCGGGTCTGGGATTGTTGGAGTCAAGTTCATATAGGGCGGGTTGTTTGACCACTAAGAACTCTAATTACTCTATTCTGAGATGACTGTATCTTCAACACTTGACGTGTGCTCATTGTTATATGTGTGTTGGCCCTCCTGGATGCTCTTTTCGAGCTGGTGCTGCGACTGCATTTGCTTGTGATTGATTTGAGAGCAAATGAGTTGGGTTACTGATATATTTACCTTGGACGGTGTTTAACAGCATATGCAGGATGAGGATAATGGAAGGCCATATAGGAAGTTCCTCTAAGTGGTTTTAAAGCGAAATGCCATAATAATTCACTATGGATGTGCTTGAACGGCAAAATTCGGATCAAGTTTTTCTTGTGAATCTCTTTGCTATGCCTTTTTAGTATTTCGATGTGCGGCAGCTTAATGATTATTATCGAACTTTGATTATTCCCATTTTTGTGGTTGTTCAACTCTAGATGGTCTACTGAAACTTAGGTGGTTCGAAACTGCTTGTGTTTAAGAACACTTCAAGGATTGATGGGGTTATCAGTTGATGGTCCTCACATATTCTTTACGTATGGCCAGATATCCTGTGACATTAACCAAATTGTGAAATGAGACCCCGAAACTTTGTCCGGAGACCTGATGGGCACAAGTCTCGTCGCCTACCTGTCTAACTCCATCTTTACGAAAATTGCCGATTCAATCGCGGGAGTTTGAAGTCCGAACGAGGCGTGTCGTCAAAGTCATCGAGGCCGAATCTCTATACTATTCAACTTTGTTCTCTCAAAGCTTAACGATTTGGGGTCACTTCCTTTTGGGATGGGTCAGTGAATTTTCAATTTTTTCCTGGTGAAATTACTCTCGTCTGGGAATGATTCTCTCGTATGATGCAAGCAATCTGTGGGCACAAGACCAACGATGGACGAAGCTACGTGCGTATGTGTGTGTCCGAGGGGGAGAGAGATATGTGTTTAATGTTGCATTTTCTTTTGGGTCTGTGTTTTGCCACGTGTCTAGTGCTGTGAATCCTTTTCTCTCTTAAGGTGGTTCCAAAATAGACCATTCCACCACTTCAAAACACAATGGATGTTTTATTCATTGGAACGAACCCAACTCGTGCAATAAGTTCTGAGCAAAAGCAAGATATTAATCTCTGGTCGTACATCCTGAAATGCAGCAAGTCGGCTTTGTCAATTCACTTGCAGAGACCCAATGGCAAATTTGCGGAAACTATATGGGCATTTCTTTTTCCTTTTTTTGCAATTTTTAGCGACCTTGACGGAGTCTAATTGTACGAAATGGTACATTTAATTTCTCTATCGTCATATCGATATTATTACAAATACTAAGAATGGCTACAATCATTAAATATTCCGAATGAGGCCAGGCTATTTGGAGCCCGAAATTTTGGCCCGGCCTGAACATAGATATGAAAACCTACCCGGAGAACGGATCGGCCATTTTAGGCCTATGAATTTCGGACTAGTTCGGGTCGGGGACAGTCCGAATTCTCCGGCTTTCATGTATTCTGTGGTCATATCTTTTCATTGCATCCTCCAAAGGCAAGAGGTGAGGAAGACCATATTGCAATTGAAAATTAATAAGTGAAAGAGGTGAGGAAGACCATCGGTACAAACGATCGCAAAACTCGTGACCTCGTAGAAAACATACGACCCTTTACCAGTAGACCGCCAAATGTGGTGATAATGATAATTGAAAATTGCTCATTTAAGTATTAACAGTTTCTCATCAAATAAGGTTATGCAATGACTACGTATAGATTTTAACAATGTAACTCGGAAGATCTTAATTACCATCAATTGCCTTTTCTGATTGAATAAATACTTACCATATCAAGTGAATTTCTGATGAATTAAAACTTTTAATTCAATAATGGTAAGATTATTAAGCAAGTCAATCTCATTTTGAGTACTGTTTTTTTTTTCCCTTTTTCCATGCTTTAATAAGGTTGTCGTACATGCCTTTTGCATATTCGTTTGCGGTCAAATTTGTTTCCATAAACATCGACAACTTCATTCTATATTAGGTAGATACTCTCGACGGGCCATTTAAGCCCTAAGGATAAGTCAAATTGAATTTAAACATTCTTATTTTGGAGCTCGTTTGACAAAATTGAAAAATAAGTGATAAAAATGTGGCTACTGAATATTAAGTGTTGAAATTCTAAGGACTGAAAATGAAAATAAGAATCTATTTGATTAGTTTCCAGCCAAAAAATAACTTTGTTAATTTCTTGCCAAACGTGGAATAGTTAGCATAATTGAAAAGTTCTGACAAATTAAGTAGTTTTATCCCTCTTTATTTATCGCATTTAGTGATTTTTTTATTTAAAACAATCGGAGAGTTGTGCGTAGATAATGTGATTATTATTAGGGCTGGCGATTCGTGTTGTATCATGCTAATTGTGTTCTGTCGAAACAAGCGTAAAACACGAATATGATTAACATGAGCACAACATGAGCACAACATGGTTAATAAATGAGTCAAACTGTCTTGATACAGAAAACAACACGTTTAATAAAATGGGTAACATGATATCGCACGACTCACGTGGTTATCAAACGTGTCACCATCCACCTAGTATCGACACCATATGGTATGTTAACCAGTGCACACGATAAACATGTTACACACAACAATTTATGTTTCATACTTTTAACATATTTCTAAACAAATGGGCAATTGTGCTTCGCATTGATCTGAAATGTAACGTTGAGTTAGATTTTTTGTTAATGTTTAATGGCCTTTGTATTCCTAAACATGTTTGTATTTCACATTTTTTTTTTATGGATAATGACACAAATGGCCTATGTATTTTGGCTCATGTTTAATGGTCTTCGAGTTTTTAATTTGTTCAATGCGATCTCTGTGCGTTTGATACATGTTCAAACTAGTCCGTGCGATGCCATTAAAATATTCAATGTTGTTCTTGAATTTAGGTTAATGGAAGGATGACGCTGAATACTTTCACATAGTCTAAGGACAAGTTTGAACATGTACCAAATATTCAAGGATCATATTGCACACTTGATTAAAATTTAGGGACAAACATTGAACAAATTAAAAGTGGATGGATCACATTGCATATTGAATTAAAGTCCAAGGATCGTTTATGTCAATTTTTTTCTCTTTTCGGACATGGGTGTTGTTTTAGTTTTATAAGGCCTTAGGGATTAAAAAGATCTTTAAATATGAATATTAATTAACACGTGTTTAATCGTGCCTAGTTAAAATGAATGACACGTATATCATTATCAATCACTGAAATGGCGATCATTTTGTGCAATTTCGTCAAAAGCACTTTCTACCGGCACTTGACAAAAATTGCACCATCCGCGGTCCTTTTTTAACGAGCAGATATAGGGAAGAAAGGTAGTACTTTTACTTTAGAAAAAAAAATAAAAGAGAAAGAGAAGGAAAATAATGAAAAAAAGTTGATCAATTCACGTAAAAAGTAGCAAATATTCTTTCCTTGCCCGTTTCCTCTTCCCCGCCACCACCACCACCTTGTCTGTGCCGCTGCCTGCTCTGGTCCAAGTTCCTTCCTCTGCACCCGATTCCCATTCTCTTCCTCGTTCACACACAACATACTCTCTCTCTCTTCTCTCTCTCTCAAACACACACCTGTCGCGACCTAAAAATCAGGTTTCTAGGCTAATGGATTATTAGGTCAATTATTCAACCAACCTAACTCGGACTCTCCCAAGTCCATACCAAATCGCAACTTAACATGCAAATATTTGAATTGGAGTCGCCACTAATCGTTTTTGGTAGGTCGATTAAAAACCTAAGTAAATTAGCGGGAGAACTAAATTACTTCTACGAACTGGAGATTCTAAGTCCGGGGACTTGATTACGCTAGATTACTCTAACGCCCTTTCGGTACCATTTTATTTCATGAAAAAAATTTTGTCGTGCAACATTAATTGATTTTAACCTAAGTCACTAACAAAGGTTATCATGCGATTGCACAATCAATTAATTGAACATCCAAGTCAAGGTAATTGCGGGAAGCATATGCCAAGACAAATTGTTCTCACTTTTGAATTTTTGCTTTTTAATGGGATAAAGACTAACCTATATGCAATGCATGAATTTAATCTAAGATGCAAATGAATTAAATTAAATGCAGAGAAATCCTAAGCATGCATATGAAATTAATCCAACTATATGACTAACCTAGATGACATGCAATTAAATGAAACTAATGCAGAAATGATGTTACGGTCTAATTAAAATGACTACATGGCTTACGAACTAATTGAAGACCTAAACATGCAAATTCTATATGATCTAAACCTAGCATGCAAATGACATGGCAAGCTTGTTTTAATTTTTTGTATTTTCGGATTAATGAATGACCCTAAATAAAAATATGTCTAAAGATGATTATCTTTACATATTTTAAGGTTCAGTTTGCCTAATCCCTAACATATTAAAGATAAATTATTTTAGACATGAAAATCAATGCAAATATGCATGTTCTATCCTAGAATGCAAATCTAAATTAACTTGTTCTAAAATTAGATTAACATGCAAATATCTACATGATTTTAATGCAATTTTTATCTAAAATGCAATGCAATATCTTTTAGAATTTTAAATATCACGCAAGAGCATATTCATTCTAAAGATATTACGCCAATCAAATCAAGTGGATATCTCAACCGATTTTTGAAAACATTTCGCACATATCTGAATCCAACCTTTTAATCCGTAATCTTACGGTTAACGATTGAATTCAAATCCTTGCTCGTGGCAAGTTGCGGATTAGGAGATTTTCCTAATCGACCTGTGTTTGTGCAAGATAACACAATAAATGCTTTGACATTTGCAACATATGCTCCAAGATATGCAATATTCGAATATGCAAAAACATCCTCAAATTAATCAAATTTCGAGATGGAGGATGTACCTTGCCTTTCAAAGATTGCTTTTCTTTTTTCCGACTTGCACAAAAATTGCAGCTCGACCTAGGACCCTTTGGACGTGATATATGGGGGCTCACGTGTGGCGATGGTGAGAGTTGACACGCGCGGAAGACCGAAGGCTCAAACGTCTACGATGACGCTCATGGTGGTCATCCGGTGAGGGTGTTTCACTGCATGCACTACAACTGCACCCCCTCCAAGGCTTCTCCGAATCCCATCTCAAGATTCAATTAGTCAACATGGTAGACTTTGTAGTTAATTAACCAAAGAACATAAATTTTAGACTCTGTTGACCAAGCAAAAAGACGACAAAAAGAAACCACCGAAGGATTTCACTTTTCTGATGATGGTAGTATCGCTTTCTTTTCAAATTGGAGACCACATCGGAAGGGCTTTAGTGAAACAAGAACAGCAGAACTACGGGCAAGGACACCAACGTAAGGAGACTCACTCGTGCACGTCTGGATAGCGGCTCCGTTGTCAAGAGTGGAACTCGCTTCAGTCCTGGTTCGGCCGTCGTCGAGAGTGGAACTCACGTGTTTTTCATCTTTTAGAGCCCATTTTCCTCAAGAATGCTCTCAAATGGTGGACCTCACTGGACGACTCTCCTCTTTTTAACGAAGCTCTCCCTCTCTCTCTCTCCTCTGATTTTTCTGCACTTCAATGGACGAAGCTCTCCCCTTTTGACTTTTCTGCACCATCCTCCCCCTTTGGTTTGTGAAACATCCTTATAGGCGAGAGCTTTTGGGCTCCTGAGGAAAAGACGGGATCTCGTACCAGACTCATATTTTATAAAACTGAAAATCTTTGTGAATCATTCCCATTGCCGAAAATATATGGCCTTCTTAACTGCAGGAGATCTGGAGGTATGTATCCTCAACATCATTTGACTGAGTCTTGCTATACCCAAAAGCGACGAGGTTTGCCCTCTTCGTTTTATATTTGGTACCCCAATACAAATGCGCGCATAGGTTGATTCAAATTGTTTCTCATAATCTATCCAAGCTCGGCACCCCACGTGCAAAAATTTCGACCATGTTAAATGATTAAAGAACCTCGCTATATTTTCAATTTGTGAGGCTAAGTTTAATCAAATTCCGAAACCACGTTGCCTATGTGAACCCACCATCGATCCGAATAAAAATGTAAATGCAATGTGATGAATACTAAATTAAACCAATCTAAGTAAATGTGATGAATGCTAAGTTAAACCAATCTAAGTAAATGTGATGAATGCTAAGTTAAACCAATCTAAGTAACAACTAAATGATTTTAATGTTTTTGTTAGAGACTAATGTTAGTCCCTAATTTTTATGCAAAAACTAATGACTAAAAATGATAGTCAAAATTTAGGTGCCAACAGATGCCCCTCTTTGAGTGGAGGCTCGCAGAGGTTTCGCTCAAAGACAAAATTAAGCCTAAATTTTGACAATGCGAATGGTGAATGAATATTTTTTGCGGGGTTTTAATCCCAATTTTCAAATGTAGTGATGCATGATATGCAAAATGCAAGCAATAAGGAACGCATGCTAAGGCTTCTTACTTCACGCGGAGCGGTAAAAGAGCCCTACATACGGATCGCATTAAAAAAAGCACCCAAGTGAGGGAAATCTTTATAATGCTGGAACTCCCTTGATCTTCGAACTTCTATTCTACTAGAAGTAGGTTCTCAAGGTACATGGTTGCCTGTTTGTTACCCGTAATTTCCGACGGATGCGAAACAGGGCATGATATGATTTAAAAATCATTTGAAGAGATGAGAAACGTGTTGCCTATACCACTGGGCAATCACGAAAAAGGACCATGCCACCTATTCCACTGGGTGAACATGAGGTTGGTTGTGTTGCCTATTCCACTGGGCGGACACAAAGAAATATGTCACCTATTCCACTGGGTGAACATATAAGAGGGATCATGTCGCCTATTCCATTGGGCGAGCATGAGATGGATTGTGCTACCTGTTCCATCGGATAGACACAAAAAGTATGTCACCTACTCCTTTGGGTGAACATACGAGAGAAATCATGTCGCCTAATCCACTGGGCGAACACGAAATGGATTGTGCTACCTATTCCACTGGGTAGACACAAAAAAGTACGTCACCTATTCCACTGGGTGAACATACGGGAGAAATCATGTTGCCTAATTCACTAGGCGAACACGAAATGAATTGTGCTACCTGTTCCCTTGGGTAGACACAAAAAGTATGTCACCTATTCCACTTGGGTGAACATACGGGAGAAATCATGTTGCCTAATCCCTGGGCGAACACGAAATGAATTGTGCTACCTATTCCACTGGGTAGACACAAAAGAGAAATAATGAAGAATAATTTAGGAGACGTACCCGAATTCTTCTTCGCTATAAAAATGAGAGCTAATTGCCTTGCACTTGTTTTTACCCGAGATAGGGTTAAAACAACACACG
This sequence comes from Rhodamnia argentea, assembly GCF_020921035.1. Lineage (NCBI taxonomy): Eukaryota > Viridiplantae > Streptophyta > Magnoliopsida > Myrtales > Myrtaceae > Rhodamnia > Rhodamnia argentea. The sequence continues at coordinate 8,094,098 of NC_063158.1, forward strand.
CGCACGTGCAAAGAGAATAGAATTCATGAATCATTCGCATTACCAAGCTTCACCTGGGAATTTATCAATGAGAAAAATAGTTTCATCCTTTTGACAATTTGATCACATTAAGTAAGGGACCTTCAATCGGAAAGGACTTTCCACTCGCTCTCAATGAAAGGCTTTTGACCCGACCCTTGATGCGGGTATAAGAATCACTCAACCTCTCTCCATCGTGCTTGACGAGGGTCTGGATATTCTCGAAATTAGTATGACCTGACCAATCCGAGAGGTCTTTTGAGGGACTGAAATGCGAGTTTGGTCAAAGTTTTAACAATGGGGACTCATGGGAGTCACGGCTTTGAAAGAATTGATATCACACATTGCTCCGGGTTTACAAGTCGGAAACCTGCAAAATGAGATAGAAAAATCTTGCTTGCACTTCTTCGAGCAACATTTATAAGCATTTAAAACTCTACGTTAACATAAGTGCCATAATAAGAGACTTTGATAGGGGTTGTAACGTAGGTTTGGGTAGGTTTGAAATGAATGGCCTATTTTCATCAAGAGGGTATCATTTGAGGAAGCTGGGGATTGGTAATCATTTACTAGGCTTTCATCATAGATTTTTGCTCTGGCAATTTGCGAACTCCTCTTGGGATCCTTTCAAGTGATTTCCTTCCGAGAAACAATTTTGCACATCAAAATTTTTCGAGATTTCTCTCTCCTTGATTGATTGTTTTTTTTTTTTCGAGAGGGATTTTCTCTCTTTTCCTTCCCCCTTCTCTTTTTTTTTTTTTAGAGAGAGATCTCTTTTTCTTCTTTTTTTTTTCTTTTTAGAGAGAATTTAATTTTTGAGGAGTTCTTTCTCTCTTTTTTTTTTCAAGAGAATTAGTTTTTCTTCTTTTTTTTTTTTTTTTTTATAAGAGAGAGAACTTTGCTTGATGGAGTCCTCTTGCGCCTTTTCTTTGACTTCTTCTGAGCTTCTTCCACTTGCCCCAAATAATCTTGAACTTGCTTTGAGCTAATTTCATTTGTTCACCATGGGAATGATTACCAATCGGGTTGAAATGAATCTACCGCACAAATTGGGTATGCAAAGGGTATAGTGTGTAGGGAGATAGAAAGAAATGTTCTTCGTCATTTCTAAGGCACTCAAGCTAACACAAAATTTGCATGCAGTAAATATGCTTGAAGATTGATGCAAGTGAAAGCAAGAAAAATTCTAACCATTTTTGAATTTCTGGGATATTGCCCCAATGTGGGGTTGTTCCTGACAGGGCTAAGAAATGAATCTCCGCTCAAAGGGGTTAAGCAAAGGATAACCTGTATTGTTTAGATAGCAGAAATGAATGTCTCACGTCACTTTGGTCATCATACTTTTCTCGAGATGACCCTTTACCTTGTCGCACGGAAATTTTCACTCAACTCGCTTGGGGATTAATAATCGGACGTGTATGGAAAAGGCTTGCCTTTCGTCATCCCGATGTCTCTCACTTAATATGATCGTTTCACAAGAACCAAACAGATCGCCTTATCAAACCTTTTCTTTCAATAAAACATGCATGGAATTTTGCAATATATGAGCAGCTTTTAAGTATGCAAAATGTAGCAATTTGAATCGACTTGTCATGTTTCATGAAAACTTGTGCATTTTCTTAATTTGAACAAATTATGCAAGCATATTCAAATTTGTAAGAAAATCCTCTTGGATTGGGAGATCATGGATTGCCCCTGAACTTCTAAAAGAATCAAACAAGTCGGTGAGTCTGTTCCTTGAGTCGGAGCTCGTTCTGAATCTACCCCGAGTATAAAGAGAAACATGCACGAAACAAGTCAAGTGAAGACTTTGAGATGCCCTGGCTTGTTTAACAGCAACGACCATCATGGTTAGTCATATGCCCCTGTAAGAAAAAAGTAAAGTGTCACCTTCGAGCCAAGTAGGTAGAGGAGAAATATACTCCCTTTTTAAGACCGAGGTTCATTGTCAATTTGCCCCGGTTTCATGGGACAGGCTCTATCGGTACCCATAATCTGGAATTGCCCCCGGTTATGCTCCATGTTGAAAGTTTGACTTCGGCCTTTAGCGGAGACTTCACTCTATTCCTAATCCTGCGAGAAGAAAACAAAATGTCATCTTGAATTTGTCGAACTCGTAGAGACACTCCTCTAAGGTCGGGTGGCCTTGGTTTTGCCTCGCCTTCGTTAGCTAATACAACACGATCGAAAGATCGGTTAAGGACAAAGCATGGATTGCCACAATCGGCCAATGGAGTGGGACTAGCCCGGGATTTCTAGTTTGCTCGATATTCATGTACGGGGCTGTCTGGGATGATCGGTGGTGCATATAGTTAAAAATATTCCCTTTGCCCTGAACATGTAGTAGATGGATCAAAAAACAAACAAGGTTAGACCGCATGCCGCCAAAATTTTTTCAAAAAACATTTTTTTCGAACACCTTGGGACGAAAATTCTTGAGAAGCCCAACCCTCGGTACTTACCATAGATGACAAAATTTTTCAATCGTTGGTTATCGTCATCAGGTTGGTTTGGGATACTTCACCAAGATTTCAAAATTTAATGAAAAAGTTCGTAATTATATTGATATCAAATCAATGAATTACATCTTATTGAAATGCAAATCCTAAAGTCCAACATGAAAAGAAAAGGAAATCCTAAAAAGCAGTAAAGGTTTCCACGTAGGGGAAATGAAAAGACTAAAAAATGATTGCTATTGTGGGCCAAAGCACCGTCTCCATCGATGACTCTTCAAATGTCGATCGAATGATCGGTAGTGGGTTGTTCGCACATTGGGTTTATCGCCGGTTGAAATGCAAATGCCCCGGTTTCAAGTAGATCCTGGATGCGATGCTTGAGTACAAGACAATCATCGACCGAATGACCCATTTCGCGGAATGATAATCACACTTTTTCGTGGGATCATACCTAGGATACTCGGGGGATTGGGACGTTGCGGCTTAGAGGACAACGGACCCTTCTTTCGTAAAACCACGGGACTTGGGAAAGTGACCCGGGGAGTGGAGTAAACGGCAAGGTTTGCTCCTGGCGTGGGTTCTTTGGCTTTGCTTGCCCATAAGAGGTCGATTTGGGTGGTGAATTGCAACTTCAAAGCCTAAGTGGTGCCTTCGTACATAAGTCATGTTGACTTCGAGGGACGGACTCCTTCTCCTTCTTACAGAAAAATCTCTTGCTAGATGCACCCGACTCACCGTACCACCCCTTCTTGAGCCCGGACTCAATTTCCTCTCCCATGGAAATGAGCTCACTAAACGTTCGGACCACCGTAATCGGCATGCGTGAACGGACTGCGTGCGGAAGAGTCGATACAAATATCTTCATCAAATCTCGCTTTGAAGGTTCGGGCATAATCGTCCCGCCATGTTCCTCCAACGAGTAGCATACTCCTTTAGAGTTTCGCCTTTCTTCCGCTCGCTCTCTCTCGGATCTTCCCTGTAATGGTGACATCGAGATTGAACTTAAAATGTTTGATGAAAAGATTCGCCACCTCTTCCCATGAATCCTTTCGGTTAATCGGTGGTTAGTGTACCACCTCATTGCGGCATCCTTCAAGCTTGCCCGGAAAGTTTGGATCATTAGAGGTTCATTGGACATATATCTCGCTCATGTGCCCCCTGGTACATCTCAATGTGTTGCATTGGATTTGAGGTGCCATCATACTTATCAAAGGTTGGCATCTTGAATTTTTCAGCACTTGAACCCGAGCAAAAATGGACGGATCAACAGCGGAACACTTTGAGTTCCCTCTACTTCTCGCAACCTCTAGTCGAGCTTTGCAACTTGACATTCTCATCATTTAAGTGTGGATGATGAACATGGGCTACCGGAGAGATACTAGTATCGGTCAAAATGACATCATCCAAGTGAAAAGTTGGGTCGGTATCCACCGCATGAGCCTTGTCTGGGCGACGACCTTGGCGAACCGGAGGTGGAATCTCGGCGAGAGCCAACATTGACTTGCTGTGCTTAGCCATGAAATCATTCATCATCTTGGACATGGTAGCCGCAACATGTTCATTCATTGCATTCATGTGTTCTTTCGGCTTTTCATCGATCAAGGCCGCAATCTCGGCTGATTGGCCATCCTTCTCTTTGTCACTAACCGAGTGTTATAAGAATGTGGAGGATTCGTAGTAAATTACCCGAAAAAAAATGATCGAAATGAATATAACAAGTAAAAATAGCGAGTCGGTCCATGACATCCTCTAGACCTCAAAACGAAATAAAGGACTACATCAGGAAATTTCCAATTTTGTCGATCCTCATGAGAAAATTCATGTCAATTCAAAAAAATGATTGAAAAAGATCACATTTACGAACTTAAAGTCGAATTGATGATGAAATAAATCAATAACATTTACAGAAGACCAGAATGTCGATCTGAAGAGTAACCTTTATTACAAGAAAAGCCCATAAAATGATGAAACATAATTACAACTAAGATGAAACTAACTAAGAGCAAAACAATGACTCCTAAACATGGCAATCAAGTTGTTTTTCTCTTCTTTGTGAGGACACGATCTATAGACGAACGGGCCTCCAATTCTTTCCGAAGTCGTGCATTTTCCTTAGCCAAGGTCTCCATTTGCTTCTTAGCCTTTTGCGCGTTCTTCTCATAGGCCTCGATCTCGGCTTCACGAGTGGGCTTCACGGGCATCAATGGGAACTTTGGGAGCATATGGGCCGGTATGAAATGATGCTGGATATATTGGGCTCTAGCATGATAAAGCCTTTCCTTTCCCTTGGGCTCCGCTTCGGTAGCAATAGTTGGCGAGTTTCGGACTCAAGCCAAACTTGATCGATATGTCTAAGCTCGGTTGCATATTTTTCGGCTGCAACGAATTGGACTTGAAAAGCATCAAGCCCCGAGTGGTGGTGGAATGTCCCGCAAAACCCCATATTGCCGTACCACGCGAAGAGGATGATATCTCGTCACACCTGTAACACCCAACAAGGGTATGGGCTTCCGCTCACCGTGATACAAGCGGGCCTCGGAGACTCGGAACCATATAGCTTGCCATAAGAAAACCTTAGGACTCGGATCTTTAAGTAAATCAATCCATTGAGAATAAGACAATCCTTTAAAATCTCTTTGCGGTTCTTGAAATTTTGCAATTGGATTTTCATTTTCACTTATTCGAGGTATAATCATCTTAGAACCAAACTCAGCATAATGAGAGAAAAACCACATTTGCAAAAGTTCAGGTGAAGCATGGAATGTCTTATCTTCCTTTTTTATGAAACGAGTCGGGGATATGAAAGTTTCAGCTAGGATAGCATTAATGAAATTCATTCCACTACAAATTTGCCTAACTATCCAAGCCATGGATGGATTGATGAAATTCTTTTGAAGTGGAAAAATCACAAGCCCAAAGAAAGCTAGAATGAAAATCCTACCTTGCAAGTATGAATTGCTTTCATAAAAACGCTCCATGAGAAATGAGAAAGGACACATTTGACATTTTTCTTTCAAAATTTTTCTCATTTTATTCTCGCTAACTTTCAAAATTCAGCTAAAAAGAGAAGCTGGATCAATTCCCACACAAGGACGAATTAAATCTTTGTCTAAAGGTTTTCCAATGGCAATGCTATATTCTTCCAAAGTCGGAGTGAGCTCGTGCTTACCTAAAATAAAGGTAGCGGTATCCGGGCACCAAAAATATGCAAGTGCCTGTATAACCTGATCTATAATCCAATGTCCAAAAGTGGCAACATGTTACCCATACGGCTAAGGACGTAATTCCGTGCATCGGCGTTCAAATGGCCCCACATCTGCTTCAACTCGGCCTTCGGAACGTACACGAAACGGAGATCCGAATGCCCCATTGTCTATAGATCACGTGCCACAAACCTAAGTATCATGGACCGACCCAAAAAAAAATAACATAAGACAAGATAAAGTTCGGGAGCATACATTACCGTAGGATAGGAAGATAAACAATCACATGGACATGCACATGATTCGTGAGTTAACCTTATTCTATCTATCCTAGAGTCGACAAATTGAAGCAAAAGACTTGCGGCAAGGCGACAATCTCGCGCACATAATCAAGATTAATCGTAATCCTACGATATAACCGGGATTAGCCGGGTCATTTCACTTGGCTTCTCGAGTTAAAAATTATAACTCTTGCTTCGGTAATCCTACCGGGCATGAGTTCTAATTTTTGAAACTCATTTTTGGAAAAAGATTCGGGATTGAATTTGGACTAACTTTCGACCATGATCTCACGGTGAACGCTAGAACCAATCTCAATACCATCCTAAAACTAGTGGCCCAGTCCCCACGGGTTATTGTGTGGTGTAGTGCTAAAGCAATTAATCATGCACAACAAATAATATGCAAACACCGCTTCAAAATTGCAGAAAATAAATCACGAAATTCCAAACTCCAATCCCTGCAAAACAAGGGGTTAGCCACACACTCCACCCCTTATATCTCCCATCTGCAAAACCATTTAACACTTAAGTTAAGACTTACCTGGAATCCAATTGCCGGACAAAAATGCAGTTTTTCCCATGAAATTATTGGCCTAAGTCCACTAAGGTTCCTTTTAATTCTTCTGAAAATTAAAGTGATTAATCAATCAATTTTATTTCGAAAGAATTAAGAAATCGATCCCCAATGGAGTCGCTAAGTTGTCGTGACCTAAAAATCGGGTTTCTAGGCTAATGGATTATTAGGTCAATTATTCAACCAACCTAACTCGGACTCTCCCAAGTCCATACCAAATCGCAACTTAACATGCAAATATTTGAATTGGAGTCGCCACTAATCGTTTTTGGTAGGTCGATTAAAAACCTAAGTAAATTAGCGGGAGAACTAAATTACTTCTACGAACCAGAGATTCTAAGTCCGGGGACTTGATTACGCTAGATTACTCTAACGCCCTTTCGGTACCATTTTATTTCATGAAAAAATTTTGTCGGGCAACATTAATTGATTTTAACCTAAGTCACTAACAAAGGTTATCATGCGATTGCACAATCAATTAATTGAACATCAAGTCAAGGTAATTGCGGGAAGCATATGCCAAGACAAATTGTTCTCACTTTTGAATTTTTGCTTTTTAATGGGATAAAGACTAACCTATATGCAATGCATGAATTTAATCTAAGATGCAAATGAATTAAATTAAATGCGGAGAAATCCTAAGCATGCATATGAAATTAATCCAACTATATGACTAACCTAGATGACATGCAATTAAATGAAACTAATGCGAAATGATGTTACGGTCTAATTAAAATGACTACATGGCTTACGAACTAATTGAAGACCTAAACATGCAAATTCTATATGATCTAAACCTAGCATGCAAATGACATGGCAAGCTTGTTTTAATTTTTGTATTTTCGGATTAATGAATGACCCTAAATAAAAATATGTCTAAAGATGATTATCTTTACATATTTTAAGGTTCAGTTTGCCTAATCCCTAACATATTAAAGATAAATTATTTTAGACATGAAAATCAATGCAAATATGCATGTTCTATCCTAGAATGCAAATCTAAATTAACTTGTTCTAAAATTAGATTAACATGCAAATATCTACATGATTTTAATGCAATTTTTATCTAAATGCAATGCAATATCTTTTAGAATTTTAAATATCACGCAAGAGCATATTCATTCTAAAGATATTACGCCAATCAAATCAAGTGGATATCTCAACCGATTTTTGAAAACATTTCGCACATATCCGAATCCAACCTTTAATCCGTAATCTTACGGTTAACGATTGAATTCAAATCCTTGCTCGTGGCAAGTTGCGGATTAGGAGATTTTCCTAATCGACCTGTGTTTGTGCAAGATAACACAATAAATGCTTTGACATTTGCAACATATGCTCCAAGATATGCAATATTCGGAATATGCAAAAACATCCTCAAATTAATCAAATTTCGAGATGGAGGATGTACCTTGCCTTTCAAAGATTGCTTTTCTTTTTCCGACTTGCACAAAAATTGCAGCTCGACCTAGGACCCTTTGGACGTGATATATGGGGGCTCACGTGTGGCGATGGTGAGTTGACACGCGCGGAAGACCGAAGGCTCAAACGTCTACGATGACGCTCATGGTGGTCATCCGGTGAGGGTGTTTCACTGCATGCACTACAACTGCACCCCCTCCAAGGCTTCTCCGAATCCCATCTCAAGATTCAATTAGTCAACATGGTAGACTTTGTAGTTAATTAACCAAAGAACATAAATTTTAGACTCTGTTGACCAAGCAAAAAGACGACAAAAAGAAACCACCGAAGGATTTCACTTTTTCTGATGATGGTAGTATCGCTTTCTTTTCAAATTGGAGACCACATCGGAAGGGCTTTAGTGAAACAAGAACAGCAGAACTACGGGCAAGGACACCAACGTAAGGAGACTCACTCGTGCACGTCTGGATAGCGGCTCCGTTGTCAAGAGTGGAACTCGCTTCAGTCCTGGTTCGGCCGTCGTCGAGAGTGGAACTCACGTGTTTTTCTCATCTTTTAGAGCCCATTTTCCTCAAGAATGCTCTCAAATGGTGGACCTCACTGGACGACTCTCCTCTTTTTTTAACGAAGCTCTCCCTCTCTCTCTCTCCTCTGATTTTTCTGCACTTCAATGGACGAAGCTCTCCCCCTTTTGACTTTTCTGCACCATCCTCCCCCCTTTTGGTTTGTGAAACATCCTTATAGGCGAGAGCTTTTGGGCTCCTGAGGAAAAGACGGGATCTCGTACCAGACTCATATTTTATAAAACTGAAAATCTTTGTGAATCATTCCCATTGCCGAAAATATATGGCCTTCTTAACTGCAGGAGATCTGGAGGTATGTATCCTCAACATCATTTGACTGAGTCTTGCTATACCCAAAGCGACGAGGTTTGCCCTCTTCGTTTTATATTTGGTACCCCAATACAAATGCGCGCATAGGTTGATTCAAATTGTTTCTCATAATCTATCCAAGCTCGGCACCCCACGTGCAAAAATTTCGACCATGTTAAATGATTAAAGAACCTCGCTATATTTTCAATTTGTGAGGCTAAGTTTAATCAAATTCCGAAACCACGTTGCCTATGTGAACCCACCATCGATCCGAATAAAAATGTAAATGCAATGTGATGAATACTAAATTAAACCAATCTAAGTAAATGTGATGAATGCTAAGTTAAACCAATCTAAGTAACAACTAAATGATTTTAATGTTTTTGTTAGAGACTAATGTTAGTCCCTAATTTTTATGCAAAAACTAATGACTAAAAATGATAGTCAAAATTTAGGTGCCAACAACACCAAACGTACATTCTCTGCTCTGCTCTTCCATGGCCACCCTCCAAGACATAGCCGTCTCGGGATTCATAAACATCCTCACCGCCTTCGCCTTCTTGCTCGCCTTCGCGCTGCTCAGGCTCCAGCCCGTCAACGACCGGGTCTACTTCCCCAAATGGTACCTCGACCGGGCGAGGACGAGCCCCAGGCGTTCCGCGAACTTCGTCGGCAAGTTGGTCAATCTCAACCCCTGGACCTACCTCACTTTCTTGAACTGGATGCCTCAGGCCATGAAGATGAGCGAGGACGAGATTGTTCGCCATGCGGGGCTCGATTCTGCTGCTTTCCTCAGAATCTACACTCTTGGGTACGCTTTCACTCTCTTCTTCTCCCTACTTTGTCTTTAGCGCGAGAGAGGAACGAGAAAACTAGGTGGAGGGTTGCTTTTGTTTTTTTATTTGGACTTTCAGCGTTGCTTCACTGAAAGAAACTGAAATGCGTGCTACAGAATCGTAAGAGTCCGTTATTGGGACAATAGTCATGGAAACTGCATGTTATGCAACGACTGTTCTTTTTCTGGGAACTTGTTTGGGTTCTGGGAGAAGTAGAGCGAGTCTTGTCATTAGCGTGCTTTAAGCAAGCATTCTTGCTCCACTGGCTTACAAAGGTTTGATCTTTTCCGACATTTTCGTGTTTCCCTTGCTTTGTTGGGTGCAGTCATGAGTGAGCTTGAGCTACTTCCTCATCTTCATTTTTAAAGTCATCCTTGCTCCTGCTTCTTCTTACATTCGACCTTAATAACAATGTCTATGATCTGATAGTCTTTGACCTGACTCTGTATCACCCAATCTGAAGCATTGATCTGAGATTTCACGTTTTGGGACGACCCGGTTATGTTCCTGTCATAATGTTATTTGGGACTTGTGGCTTGCATGTGGCCCTAATTTCTTCAGACTAGAATCTGGGCTTGTGATGGTGCACGTCCCTGATTTTTGGACAAAGTTTTCTCCGCTTTCTAGCATAATTTCTTTTTTCCATCTTTTCATGACCTGAGAAATTTCCCTCTCTCCGCAAAATGATTTTGCATTCGTTTTGGCTTTTCTAAAGGTGGTCATGGGGTCTGTGACGTGCATACACACGTGTTTGTGTCATGTCCACATATACATGGATGGATTAGATGACTTATGTTCCTATAGCAGAGAAAACGGCACTGTTCCACGTCCATCGGCAGTTCTGATGGGGGGAAGCATGGTTATTCAATGAAGCAGATGTCTATATCATTTGTGCTATAAAAGTCCAAATGTAAGAGCGGTGGTAAATCAAAAAAAGGAAATAAATTAAGCAACGCATTTGTTCGTGAACATTTCAAAGCTTTTATTTGCTCTGCTGTAGGAATTTTCCTTAAATTCTCTGTGTTTTCTCTAATGGTAACATAGGTCCTTGGCAAGCGGTATATCTCCTTTCAGCATAACACTCATGCATTCAACCGGCACTTTCAGACACTTTCGCCATGAAATATATCGCGACTAATATTTTTCTCTTCTCTGACAGCTTAAAGATTTTTGTGCCGATCACAATCATTGCGCTTCTCATTCTTATTCCAGTCAATGTATCAAATGGAACATTATCCTTTTTGAAGAGAGATCTGGTTATGAGTAACATTGACAAACTCTCTATATCAAATGTCCGTCCTCGATCAGTAAGGTAAACTCATGTTTCTTGTACATAATTATAGATATCTGTTGAAGACCCAACTTTGTGCACTCATGCAAAAGATTGTCCCATGTTTTTACTTTCATAGGAGCTAGACAATTGTAGCTGTTCTAATCACCTAATTTTCATTTGGCTCTCTCTTTCCATCTAGAAGGAGTTCCTTTTGTAAATTTTGCCTGTAGTGTCTTAATGGTGAGCAATTGGGATAACATTTGTGAGATCTTTATTTAACATTCTAAGCATCTCAACTATATCTGTTTCAGGTTCTTTGTTCATGTAGGATTGGAGTACCTGTTCACCATATGGACTTGTCTCATGCTTTACAAGGAATATGACAATGTAGCATCAATGAGGCTTCGTTTTCTGGCTTCACAGGGAAGACGTGTTGAGCAGTTCACTGTGAGTTGACTCTAAGTGCACCCACCCTTTTCTTTGTATTTAGTTTTAAATCATACACCATGTAATGATCTGCCTTTGTCATTGTAGTGCTCTACAGTTTTGATATTTCTCTTGCAATATGGGCTGAAGACTTCAGCTACAATTACATAGCACAAACTTAATCCACATTCCATCGTTAATAATTAAGAGTCTTCTTTGAAGTCTTAAGTTTCAGTCATCTGCTTCCAAAAGTTCCGAACACCTTTATATCTCATTCATGCACGAGCAGACTGGTAGTCTGTAACCTTGATTTATTGAGCAACTTAAGTTGCCAAACAAAGAAATGTGAGTGGTTTGGACAACGGAGTACCTAGGCACATAATATAACTGTTTGCTCCTTATTTTGCATGCAACTACAAATTACTTGACTTTAAGTGATCTTCACTATTCTCTAAGTGATGACGATCTCTTCAAGCAAGAAGACCTTATCATCTATGTATGCTAAACAAGTCAGTTTATCATGTACATTGCACAAACTGATTTAGCCTTACATGAGGATAATTGGAACTCATATCGCACCATGTTTGAAACAGTTAAAGTTCATTAAGTAGAGATGACCTGATATTCATATAATTTCTTAAAGCTTGGTTTAAGTAGATTCTTTCTTGAGTTGCCCATCATAGACAACACGGGAATTGATTGGTAGAGGAAAACTGGAATTCCAACTGTGACTTTTCTCACCCCCGTTTTATTTAATTATTTTCTTTTTGGGAGATGTAATTTGTTCAGGCTTTGTATCTAGCATAAGCAACTATGATGCGGAATATGACTGACTTCTAATTTCCCGATGGCATTGTTTCTGTCACAAGTCGTCAACAAGATATACTTCCTGGAAGTCCACCATTGGATTGGTCATACGTAATATGAACTAGAACAATCAACTGTTGATGCTCCACATAGGATTGGCCTGGTCTATTCTGGAGCTAGCAAGGTTGGACCTTGTCTGTACCATTGACTGCTCTATTGAATGAGCTAGCAACCACGGGAAGGACAACATGCCTTTTGCAGTATAACGTGAAAAGTCTTTTTGTGGGGATTTAAGAACTTAAAGAGTTTTCTTTGGGAAGGTTTTGACCTATAAAAGAGGAGACCCACTGGTAATTTGCTTCAGGCTGCAAGTAAAAGATGCAATTTCATGTATCTTCTCAGTATTGACCTCATCCTTTCATGTATCTTCTCAGTATTGACCTCATCCTTTTCATGCTTTGCTACATTAATAAGAAGTACGGCAGATACATAATTTGTGCCTCTAATAACTTGGAAGTCGTGGCAAATCACTTTAACTGTTTGTTAAGAAACTACTGTATTGTATCTCCTGCTTATTGTTCGAGTAATTATGTCTATTGTGTTGCTGAAAGAATATTTGAGCTAGAGGCCTGCTCACTTATCTTCATTACGTTTGTCTGGGTTAGAATTCAGACATACTGATTACTATTCGTTCACTTAACATATGTCAGCTATATGTTAATATGATTTCCAAATGCAGTAATGGTTTTCTTACTGTCTTTCTTCATGTAAGTTGCTTCACCGTTCGCATGCTCAAACCATGTCTCAATGTTCTCATGATCTGTCAATTACCTTTCATCTCATCAAAGCTATGGACATCTTACTAAAGACAGATCAGGTGTAAATGAGAATGTCATGGAGTTGTCAAAGTTGAGAAGGCTTTGACCAATCTGACGCAGAAAATAGTACTTAAAACATTAATGGCATTTTGTTAATTGTTTCTCGTGAGGATATGCATAATTTGGAGGTCTGAGCTGGTATAGTTCTTGATATAATGGAACTTTACTTGCGTAAATTTCATGATCTAGTAATCTTTGCCACAGTTCTGCTATTTGAAAGACTTCTGTTAAACCATACTTTTTTGCAGGTAGTAGTTCGAAATGTGCCTCGTGTTCCTCGCCAGTCAATATCAGATACTGTTGGCCATTTCTTTCGAACTAACCACCCTGAGCACTATCTTTGTCACCAAGTAATAATTTATTTTCTTGATGGTTCTGTCTATGTTGTTTGTTGACAATTTTTTTAAGCATTTATCTTATAAGTCATGGGCATGCCTCCATGGGTACAGTTGTCTCTTTCTATCTTGAGGTCTTTTCTTCTGTCTGGAGTGATGACCTTTTTGTGTTTTGCTAAACTCCAGGGAGTGTACAATGCCAATAAATTTGCTAAACTTGTGAGAAAGAGAGACAGTCTTCAGAATTGGCTCGACTATAATCAGCTCAAATTTGAAAGGCATCTGGAGAAGAGACCAACTAAAAAGGTAAATCGTAGTTCTTCAAAAATAATCTTCCTAGTGTGTTTGTATTGGGTTCTTATCACACACACATGTATTAGCTTTGCAGTTATATGAATGAAAACTTCTCGATAGTTAGAGCTTGTAAACTAGATAGTCTTACTCCTTAATTTGCAGAAAGGTTTTTGTGGGCTTTGGGGTGAGCAAGTAGATTCAGTTGACTACTACAAGCAGCAGATAAAAGACCTCGAGAAAAGAGTAAGTGATATGTACATTTTGTTTATGTGTATATTTTCGTTCCTTAATCAATGTTTCCCTCTTCATTCATAACCAGTGACTTTCTGTACCCTTGCATTTTAACACTTGGCTGCTTTGACATTGTATATCAGATGGCCATAGTGCGGCAGAAAGTTATTAAAGATCCGAAATCTATCCTGCCAGTGGCCTTTGTGTCCTTCAATTCGCGTTGGGGTGCTGCGGTTTGTGCGCAGACACAGCAAAGCAAGAATCCAACCCTATGGTTGACCAACTGGGCCCCCGAACCTCGTGATGTTTACTGGAAGAACTTAGCCATACCATTCTTTTCACTGAGCATTCGGAGACTTGTGATATCCTTGGTAGTCTTTGCTCTGGTGTTCTGTTACATGATACCAATTGCTTTTGTCCAATCTCTCGCCAACTTGGAAGGACTTGAAAAAGTTGCTCCTTTCCTCAGGCCAGTGATAGAACTGTAAGTGAAGTAACCATGTTCTTCAAATTTCTAATGAAAGGGGAAGGAATAAAATTTTTCTTTGTGGAGGCTCTTGCAAAATGTGTAATTCTTCTTGCTTTACCTTATTCTGAAGTGTGCATTATATTCCCTTGATAGACTAGTGATATGTCAAGCAAACAACTAGAATTTGATTTCTTATGAACTTCGTATAATATAGAAGTATTAGAGAGAATTGTATTTTGCATTTGGAAAAATCTCAAACTTTTGAAGAATTTGATCTCGTTGCTCATGCACTCTGCATCCTTGTGACTCTGGCAAATTGTTTCTGCTTTGTCATTTTCCGCCATTTTCATTTGCTGTTTAACAGTGTCCTTGCCTGCCATTCCTTGTTGCATATTTGGAGGTTTTGCAACTAATGTATCAAAAATTAAAAAGTCTATGTAGTTTCTTCACTTGGTTGATATCAGTTCCTTGGTGCTTGAGTCTCCGATTTTCGATTGCCACCGTTGCTTTGGTTTTCTTCACTTCAATCTGATGTATTGCATGTATGATGAAACAATCGGAGATTCGGTCATTTTCAGGAGGAGACCAACTCAATATGGTCTCTGGTTCCGTTTCTGTAGCTTACCATGAACTCATCGTTATTGCAAATGCAGGAAATTCATCAAGTCATTCCTACAGGGTTTCCTCCCTGGTCTAGCTCTCAAAATCTTTTTGTTCCTTCTTCCTAAAGTTTTGATGCTAATGTCAAAAATCGAGGGACACATATCATTGTCGATGTTGGAGAGGAGAACAGCATCAAAGTACTACTTTTTCATGTTGGTGAATGTCTTTCTGGGAAGTATAGTGACTGGAACAGCTTTTGAGCAATTGCGTGCTTTTCTTCATCAAGCACCTGCACAGTACGACTTCTTATCCTTATCAATGGAGGCTTCTTTTTTTATTCCTGAATTTTGTAGCCAATTTCTCGTTTGATTCACAATTTCCAATTCGATGCCTTCACAGTGAAATGGATGGAGTGGTTAATAATGTGTATACTCTTCAGCTTATCATGGCTTTTCTATATGGGTTTTTCCCCTGAAGCATATATATTTAGTGTCATCTAACCAAATATACTTTTGTAACGTTGTCATAATTGGTATCTTCTGTACAAGTTCTGTAATTTTGATGAGTTGAGTTCACCATTGCGTACCCTCAACATGGTGAATTACTTCACAGCATGCATTCTCCTTTTCCCCCAGTTCGTGGTCATATTCATGAAACTTCAGTTCCTAGGTAACTCGCTTATGTGTGATATGATTTTTTTGCAGGATTCCTAGAACCATTGGGGTGTCAATACCTATGAAGGCCACTTTCTTCATCACATACATAATGGTGGACGGATGGGCTGGCATTGCCGGGGAAATTCTTCGTTTGAAGCCCTTAATTATTTTCCATCTCAAGAATATGTTTTTGGTGAAGACAGAGAGAGACAGGGAGAAGGCGATGCACCCGGGAAGCGTGGATTTTCCAGAGACTCTCCCTAGTCTTCAACTTTACTTTCTTTTGGGGATCGTTTATGCTGTGGTTACTCCGATTCTCCTGCCGTTCATACTAGTTTTTTTTGCTTTTGCATATCTCGTCTACCGTCATCAGGTCAGTTAATTGACTCTATATTTTTTTATGTATAATCTTTTAGTCTTGATGGACCATTTTTATGTGTTGGCGGGGAAGTTCACTTACATCTGATATGTCTGGCTTCCTCTGATGGTTAATGTTGGCAGATAATTAATGTCTACAATCAACGTTATGAGAGTGCTGCAGCGTTCTGGCCACACGTTCATAGTCGGATAATTGCAGGGTTACTAATATCACAGCTTCTTTTGTTGGGGTTGCTCAGCACTAAAAAAGCCGCGCACTCCACTCCTTTGCTTGTTATCTTACCGATACTTACACTGTCCTTTCACAAGTACTGCAAACATCGATTTGAGCCAGCTTTCAGAAAGTATCCACTGGAGGTAAATTTCCATGATTTTCGAACTTCCGTTATGAATCCTTGATGCTCATTTATCCAAGCTTGTTAGAGATACTTCTTTCATTGATTATTCAATTAGCATCCCTTGAACATGTTGGGGGTGTTGCATATTCTTGTGTTTGTAGGGCTTCTTGAGCCAGATCCAAATTGAAAAACCCAAATAAACTATTGCTCCATGGTGATGTGAATAATGTTGCAAACAGAGTAAATAACTTAGAGAAAGCAGACAATTACTGAAGATCAATATGTTACATTTTAGATTTGCTACGTTCAAGTAAGCTTGTCTTGCAGTGCCTGAAAGTTGCCTACCTAATGTGGGTTTCTCGTCATTAACAAAAGGGCTTGCCTTTCACTTACTGGCAGTTGTTTCCACAGGCATAACCTAAGAGCCCCAATGATTGTGGCTATCAATGTGCACTTGTAAACCCTTTCCCATCTAGAGTCTTAGGGTCAAAGACATTTATCAACTTTGCCTTTAGTATTCTGAGGATAGAATGTCCACATTCCTCCTATTGGGTCTTTTGTGTTTTCAGCGCTTATACAATCCTTTTTTTCCTTTTCAATAACACATTATCTTGTAATATTTAGAAATTGACAGTATCCTCCTCACCATGAGCTGATAGATTTTGTTTACATCGTTAAAATGTAGATTTCACTGTACAAGGGTTTCCTCATCAGAATGGATTAACTTGCACCATAAGATTGCAATATTATCACATTACAGGGGAGGTCAAGTCAACTATAGAAACTCTGATATTATTTATGATGAATGGCTTTTTTCACTAGTGTCGGAAGTACTAGGATTTCAATTGAAAAAAAAGAAGGGTACTGGGATCACTTGACAAATGACTTGAGGTATTGGACATCAGCCCTCATTCTCAAGGATTAAAGGGGCATTTTGGGATTTGGAGTGGTATATTTCTCATTGCGGTTGTTGTGCTTATTTGTGTCATTGGTTTGCCTAACAGAATGACGAGTCAAATGTTCATGGTTAAAAGTCTGACAATAGGGTACTTGACCCAAAACATTTTCCAACAAAAGAAGAAACATGATGCTGAGCTCTTTTCACTTGGCCAACATCCTTCGAGGCCTTCAGCATGGTTATCATGCGTAATTTATGCAGATTGTCCTCTCGCTGTCCAAACCTACATCTTTGGCATCTCTAAGAATGTGGTTTTAGCTGTGCTTTTCTCCTTTTCCTGCAGGAAGCCATGGCAAAAGACCTAGCGGAACGGGAGGCAGAACCGGACCTAAACTTGAAGGCTTACTTAGCCGATGCCTACTTGCACCCGATATTCCAGTCCTCCGAAGCAGAGGAAGAGGAGTTACTTGAGGTTAAAGTGGACAGACGGTAGTAATCTCATGTTCGGAGTCGTCCTTGGAATGTGAACACTGAGCATAACTCCCTCCTTGTCATCCCAGTACATCTATCTCCATGAGACCAAGCTCCTTGTATAATTCCTCTCCACGCAAGGCCAAGAGCTTCCATTGACGGGTTAAACAGATCAAGTCTAACTGATTGTTTCAAGAAGAACACGACATCAGTTATCATCACTTATTTTGGATGATAGATTGTCGCTCTCTTTTTCTTGTCGCTTGTTTTCTTATTTATTGGTCCTTCTGTCCCACATATGATGCGAATAGTTTGCAATATTTTCTGGAGATGAATTTACTTTGACTCAGCTTCCTCTTCTTCAGATATTTTCTCTTGGAAACAGTTAATTTTCTTGGTGAGGTTTGGTAAGGTGATGGTCCACCCTCACTTGTACCTAGAGGCCCTCAGATAAAAATGTAGAAGTGGGGTTAGTCTATAATTATCCATGTCGTGAGGACATCAATGCCCTTACAATTTAACACGGTCAGATCGCCAACAGTAAATCTCAGCCATGGCCGATTCACGGCTGAAATTCGAGGCAGGTGATTCAAATGGTCATATAATCCATGGGCACGATGCCATCTTGGCGGGATAGCGCTTATGTATCTTTTGCTTTGTGCAGTTGGGTCAACTGCACCAAACACGACACAATAGACAAAGACAAAAACACAGTAGAAATATATATTTGAGAGAATGTCCTATCAATAGTGGGTATTGAAAGTTGTCTTCCGCATTCTATAATGAATTGGATAGAGAATTGGTCGATTTTCATAAAGAGCCGATCAGTTGATCATCTTCATCCGACGCCTGTTCAAGAAGTACCAGCGTAGGCTTAACCAAGTAAATATTCTTCTTCTATACATGCCATATTGAAGAAGACTGTCAAAGGACAGCAATAAAGTGGAGGAAGCAAACCCAAAAAGAGGAATTCAGGTTCACAAAGTAGGTAAGCTCCTCATAATTTCTTTCTAAAATTAGAGTGCATTGTCAATCCAAGAATATTTGATCGTGCGTGCGGTTATTAACCGATAAGCTAGTTCTTTTCTTCAAAATAGGGGCACTTCTTTGACTATATCAAACCAATGGGGGCACTTTTAAACATATTTCCTTAGGAGGGTACCCCATTTTCAAACGGCCCCGATTTGCAAAATCAATTCAATTTAGTCCTTAGCAAATTATGTTTTCTTATCCTAGTGCCCCTATCTTGAAAAAACCGAACCATTGAAAAATATCGTGCCTTACTATCTATTGCCTTACTCGTATATGTTTGCAGTCTGATAGAAGCATTGCATTGTTCTGTTCTTTATATTCGCTTCTATCAATGTTTAAATTTTTTTTATCTTCGAACTATCTTATCAAATTTAATTATAATCACCTATTCAGCCCTCTAAGTATAGCTTTAGCAAACAACATTTTCATTTTTTGGATTCACCATAAAATCGTGTGTAGGTGTAATTGTAGATTTAGGTGAAATTCGCATTAGATTGAATCGATTAAGGTGAATGCGGAGTCAAAACAACACGAGTGCGGTTCCAAAACAGGGGATTCTTTCCGTTTTTATGGCAGGCATCAATTAAGAAAGGCCTCCAAATCTTAACCGCCTCCAATGGCTCGCATTTCTTGCACGACAAACCATCCACGGGATCCACTCCTTGGCTCTGCCCGCTTCTCCATACTTCTGCTTCTTCTCTCTCTTCCTCCTCCGTCGCAAGCCTGCACGCACGCACGCACTGACACAAACAAACAAACAAACAAACAAACACATTCCTGGCACCTTCTCTGTAATCACAGCATTCCCACGAGCTTGACCAACCAATCCCTCGAACATGCAGACCAGCCCACGAACGACACACCCTCCTCACTGGTACTCGCCAGTCACCGGAATCTACTGCAGCAAACACCCTCCCGTCGATCTTCCTTCCGACCCAGTAGACGACGTGGCTTCCTACCTCTTCTCTCGCACCGCTGATGACGGCTCAACCGCCCTCGTCGATTCTTTGTCCGGCTCGTCCGTATCCTACTCGGAGCTCCGCTCTCTCGTCCAATGCATGGCTTCAGGGATTCGCAGCATGGGCGTCTCGCAGGGCGACGTCGTCCTGCTCCAATTGCCCAACTCCGTCTACTACCCTGTCGTCTTCTTGGGCGTCCTGTTCGCTGGCGGGGTCGTCACCACCATGAACCCGCTGAGCAGCGTGTCGGAGATCAAGCGACAGATTTCGGATTGCAATGTGCGTCTCGCTTTCACTTCCTCCGACAACTGCGAGATGTTCAAGGCGTTGGATGTTTCAGCCACTGCTGTGCCAGAGGACGTATGTTATGGTTCGAGAGATTGCGAGTTTGTGGATTTTCGCATGCTTTTGTCGAGAAAATTTGAATCTTTCCAGAGGCCCATCGTGAAGCAGCAAGATATGGCGGCGATAGTGTACTCATCCGGCACTACGGGCGTGAGCAAAGGGGTTGTTCTCACACATGGTAATTTCATCGCCATGTGCGAGCTCTTCGTGAGGTTCGAGGCCTCCCAGTACGAGTACCCGAGCTCCGAGAATGTGTATTTGGCTGTCCTGCCGATGTTTCACATATACGGCATGTCGCTCTTTGTCTTGGGACTGTTGTCGTTGGGGTCTACTGTGGTTGTGATGAGGAGGTTCGATCCCAACGAGGTGGTCAAGGCCATTGATAGGTATGGAGTCACCCATTTCCCCGTGGTTCCGCCCATATTGACTGCTCTGACCAGGACAGTGAAGTGTTCCGGTGGAAGTGGCTTGATGAGCTTGAAGCAGGTCTCTTGTGGGGCTGCTGCTCTCAGCAGGAAGACCATTGACGACTTTGTTCGGACTCTTCCTCATGTTGACTTCATTCAGGTAGGGATGATGAAACTTGCATTTCTCTAATTGTTTTCTCGGTTCTACATCTCTGCCATGCCCAATCAAGCCTACTAGTTTCTTTTCATTTCTAGGACACGCTGATTTCCCTGCTGGGGCTCTGCAAGAAATAAACTGAAGTTTAGTTTTTTTTTTTTCCTTTTTTTGGGTTTTCTTGGCATTCATTTGATCCGCAGACATTAAACAGCAGTTGAAACACTGAAATATGCTGGAAGTCTCGACTTCTTTTACCCTTTTTCCCATCACTTTTTAGATGGAAAATTTTAATTCTGAGTTGATTGAATTTGAACTTATTATAGCATCACTTGAGGAGCCGTGTTTGCATGTCGGGGGATCACAAGGATTTCTGCTGTTTAGGCATGTCCTGCCATTGATAATGTTGGTTAGCAGGGTTACGGCTTGACTGAGTCAACTGCAGTTGGAACCCGAGGCTTCAATACTGAGAAGTGTCCAAGATATTCTTCCATTGGACTTTTGGCTCCAAATATGCAAGCCAAGGTATTGGACTGCAAGACGGGATCCTTCTTGCCTCCAGGCAGCGGTGGCGAGCTTTTGTTACGAGGACCTGCAATCATGAAAGGTAAAATTATCTCTCTCTTTTTCTTTTTTGAATCTCTCATTCAACTCTCAAGCAGGTAGTAAGAAATTTGTTTTGCTAGATTTGTTTTAACTTCTGGAGAAGAACCACGTGCGTACTGATGTGCTCGAATTACTTTTGCAACTGTGGTACTGTGTCTGTCTATTAACTGCATAAATCTGTGAGTATAGGTTGTATATTACCTTCATGCTTAGAGTATTCTTCTAGTGTTTCTTTACTTCTTTCTGGCTTCTGGAGATTCCATAAGTGTGCTAGATTTGTTGGCCTTTCAGTTAAGAGCTCTTTTCACCTGATTTTCCTGCAAAACAAAGGGTGTGCAGGGTCTGTGTGCTTGTGTTACTTCCCTATTTCCTTTTAAAATAAGATATTCAAACTGCCCACAGTTTTTCAGGGTACTTGAATAATGTCGATGCAACTAGGTTAATGATCGATGAGGATGGATGGCTACATACTGGAGATATTGTTCATTTTGATCAGGATGGATTTTTACATATACTCGATCGAGTGAAAGAAATTATAAAATACAAGGGCTTTCAGGTAAAAGCTTTACAGTTAATGTTGATGGTTGTCACAGATTTGCTGATATATTGCTTTTCCTGGTGGCTTTTAGAGATAGGTCAGTTCTCTGCATTATGCTGTAAAGGGATGATGGTGCCCCAGTTTATATCTTCACTTCACCTGATTATATCAAAAGGAGATTATTACAGAACACAAATTCCTAAGAGATTATCAATTGCAATAAGCTCTTACATGGTCTTTGACAAATTTTATAATACTAGCTAACTTTGTGTGACATCTTATGCTGCCAACAGATTGCTCCTGCTGATCTCGAGGCTGTATTAATTACCCATCCTGAAATTGTTGATGTTGCAGTAACAGGGTAAGCGAGACTTCAATGCCCCCACCCTAACTTCCCCCTAAAAAAGTAACCTTGCAAGTTTGGATATGAAAATCGAGGGTAGAGTCAGTTCCTTCCCAGTGATATAGATTAAGCATCTCAGTTATCTCGCAGCTGAATTGTCTTAATTTTTTGTTTCTGGGAACTAGTATAGTCAAAAAAGATCAAAGAACCAATCCATCTTTGCTACGAAATATGTCCGTGACTGGAACGAAGTTTAATCATATGCTGTTTTAGTTGAATTTCTTTAGATGCCTTATTTTTCTCGTAATGTTGATCTGGTGATGTACCGTTACTTAGTTACTTTGTACCATACAGTGCCCTTGATGAAGAATCGGGTGAGATACCAGTGGCATTCGTGGTCAAGAGAATCGGAAGCGATCTTTCTGAGGAAGCTGTCGTGGACTACTTAGCTGCACAGGTTTCATCAAGTTAATTTGATGTCATCCCTCATGCACACATCCACAAACTAAACATTTCCCAAGTTCTGTCGCTTATAAAAGATAATAGCAGTATGAAATGATTTTTATAGTGGTAAACATACTTGACCAGGCTTCGTTCGTCTTTCTTGATGATCAAATGAACTAAGCTTTTCAACATACACATCTTTGTGCTTATAGGTTGCTCCCTACAAGAAAGTGAGAAAGGTAGTTCTTACCAATTCAATTCCGAAATCAGCTGCTGGAAAGATTCTTCGGAGGGAACTCAAGAAGTTGTTGACTTCTAGATTGTGAGGGCCATAATTTCTGGCTCTGATTCCTGAGCTGATAGCTGGGCAAGATAAGATGATATGATCTATTTCAATTTTGATGAGTCCTCCAAAAAATTGCAGTTCAATTATGATAGCCGCAAAAGATTAGAGAGTTCTGTGTTACTCGAGTTACCATTTGTTTCATTTTCTTGGAATAGGTGGCTTTAATATTAGCTATTGAGCGTCTCATCATTTTGTAGAAAGTTGCTCACACTTTTGTGTTGTTTTTCCATTGATTTTCCTGAAGGCTTTTTGTATGTACTTTCACTGCATAGTGGCAATCGTATGGTCGTCTTAAGAGAGTTATATCTCTGTGCTTGAATTTTATTGTAATAGACAACATGGATCACCGTCTTTGATCCTTGACAATTATTATTGAGCATACAGGAAGTGATCTCATTTTAGATACATTCTGTTTTCCTTTTACCTGTAGTGGAAGCCTCATCATTTTTCTCACCTGCTTGATTTGTCGTTGCCCCTTGGTATATTTAACTGAGTTGGATGATCGAAATACAGGCATTTTTCATGTTCTGTGTGGACTTAATGGGTATTAGACAATTTTTAGACAGCGATTTGCCAGTATCTCTCTATATTATTTCTTACTTGTGTTAGAATTTCATGATGGTCTAGGGCCTGCCATATCTTCTCTATATCTCCAGCTGACTTTCTCTTATATTATGGACATGGCAAAATTTATGCACTTTGTTATGCTGGTTCAGGTGACAATCTATTTACGAGTGGCAAACAATTATTACCGCATGTATTTAGGTCGAAGTTTAGTTAAGAACAATGACTTGACAAGGTCGTCACGATTCCTTTGTTTTGAACAGCGTGATTAATTTTTTTCTTGATATCACAAGTTCGTCACGTATAATGCACCGTCTTGTCTCCTAATTGCTTTTGTAATTAAATACGATTTTCTGCTATCATTCCTCTATGTTACAAATTGGATTGAAATTACACGGGGAAAAGTATATACATGCTGAGCACTCCCCTCTACTCTTGTTGAAGCGTGAAGGAAAAACAAATTGGGTGATGAAGTAGAGATGAAAAAAAAAAAAAAAACAAGAGAAAAATAGTAAAGGAGAAAATAGGGCATGAGGGACTAAGATCAATACGGGTGGTTTTTGTTTTTCCTGCCATGTAGAAAGTTTCAAGCTTTTGCTGCTTCCAATGGAGCACCAGTTTTGGTGGCAACTATTTGTTCCAAGAGGTCTCTGATCTTCAAGCCAATGATGGTTTGGAAGAGGCCTGTGCCATTGTTGCTCCCAGGGAAATCAGAGTGCTTGAGCATTTGCTGGGTGATCTCTCCATAGAACTTGGTGGAGAGGTTGCTGAGATGGCTCTCCACATATATCAGCTCATTTAGTCGGTCAAATTGCCCATCCATCTCCAACACAGACACCTGCAATTAGAGACCCCAAAAAAATGAAGTAGTCTTGTTCACCCTGCTTCTTTTTCCCTGTATATTCTTTGTACTGAAAATATACATTCCTGAGAGACAGACAGAGAAAGATCGACACAGACAGCCAGACAAACAACTAGGATCCAAACGAATTTCTAGGGAGAATTGAACCACAACTAGATTTGATTCATTCATTCAATTAATGAGAAAAACTTAGACAATGAAGATCCCACAATGTACAATATACAGAATGCATGGCCTCGATACGTTTTCTTTGCTGCTAAAATTCTTAGTTTTGGAGAACAAAACATGAAGAAATATATGGAAGCAAATGATTACCTCATGACCAAAATAAGTGTCAGGGCTGTAGAAGAAGTTGATGCCAGGGTAAGAGCAGGTGAGTTTCCTTCCACAAGGAACCCACGAGATTGTTGAGCCCTCATCGAAGAGGTAAACTGGTTTGAAGTACTTCACTCCTTCCTTCATTATCAGTTTCACTCTCAACACCTTCCCTTCGTTGTCGTCAGGAATGAGCTGGGTCAGCAACACTTCGATCACTGCATCTGCGTATTGCTTTTGTGGATCTGCAAGTTTTGACAAAAAGGCAAAGAATGCTGAAGAGTCAATAATAGCTCAGGTTTCCCCTTTAACAGGGAAAGACGAGCATGGCATCTACACGGATTATGGACGCTAATATTGACGTCTCGTGTGAATTTGTACCTAATATGCAACAATGGCATAGTATCAGCACTAGCATGAGAACAGAAAGTTCATAGTAATTTTTTTTTCCGAAGAAATTTAATCAACGAGAAAATGGGTGTTATTTTTACCTATGTAAGCATCAAAGTCTGGCTTTCTGGCCTCAATGCTAGCTTTGATGCTTTCAAGACTGTGTCCTCTCTCAGCCATGTCCCTCTGCAATTTTTGTCATAGTTTTTTTTTTTTTTCTCATCAGAAAATGAATCATGCATTCTCAGGCTGTCCATTGTGAGAGCCCAAAAATTCAGATATCAGCAGATTCGTGCTACCTGAATCTTCCAAGCAAACTTGACATCATTGCTTATGTCCAAGTAAATACTGAAGTCCAGCAAGTCCCTCACTCGTGGGTCAAACCTGCAAATTCCCCCAGTTTGTCACAATGATTAAATTTGTGGGTCTAGACTTAACCAGTGATGAAGCTCCGTTGCTTAATAGGCCAAGCTCATGAGGGAAGTTCTTGTTTATGCTTCCAGGTCAAAGGTGGTCGATGCCTAGTACTTCCATGGAAGACATGGCCCAGTGTATGGCCCAGCTATTAAAGAAAAACGGAAAGATTTGATTTAATCGATTTGATAAGTTTTAAGAATTGATTTTTGTAATTTTTTAAAATTTTAGGATTCAACTTCTTTTTTTGACAAGTTTTAAGATTTAATTATACTTTTTAAAATTTTTACGACTTAATTACACTATTGATGACAAGTTTTAAGATTTCCAACACAATTATCCCTAAGTGTAATAAGTAAAAAAAAAATGTGAAGCATATCAAAGCATTTTTTTTAATCTCCGAAGAGGAGGATATAGCAAAACTATTAACAACAAACACATAAACCGATAGTAACACTGGTCTATCTAATTTTTTTCCCGGTCTATCCCGAAATTTTCTAACTCTCAAACTACTCACGAAATCTTATTCCTCTCTAAGAAGTAAGAACTAGTCCATGTAACACCAATTTGAAAATTCTTTTCTTTCTCTACTACATGATAAGAAGTGGATATTCCCAATTCCCCTGACTAGGAGACAGATAAGTAACATACATTGGGTGCAAACCCTCGATGACAAGGATCTTGGGCGGCACGATGAGCTCTGGCGGGTCGAGGTGGCCGGTAATGTGGTTGTAGATGGGCTTCTCGACTGCCTTGCCTTCCTTGAGCGCCTTGACCTGCTCGTACATCAGGTCAAAGTCATTGGCCCGCGGGTCGAGCGCAGTGACACCCTTCTCCTTCCTCCCTGTCCTGTCCAGGGCGTGGTAGTCATCCAGGCATATCACAGTCGTCGTGTCACTAATGAGGGTGTTGGAGTCCGGGTTCCCGCCCTTGGGGGGCCCGGCCCCCCCTCCGAACACGCTTGTCAGCCTCCTCATGAAGGTGCTCTTCCCGCACCCGGAGTCGGCGGCCAGGCCGATCACCAGCGTGTCATCGCTGCCGCTGCCGCCGGTCGCGGAGCAAATCAACACACAGGGCGATGATGGGTGGTTCTGGACGATGACCCCTCCTCTCTTGGTCATCATGGCTCTATTGCCATAAGTGCAGAAAAGGACCTGATTCTGGTGGAAGCCAAAGCTTCCCAACTGGACTGTGTGGACTGTGCACACTGCCATTTCTTGAATACGATGTGATGATGTTTCTCTTTGCCCTTCTCTGAGGAAATTTTGGCAGTGATTAAAATCACTGAGATGGAGAGAGAGAGAGAGAGAGAGAGAGAGAGAGAGAGAGAAGGGCAAGATGATTTATAGAACATGTGGTCGGGCAACCGGAAAGAATCAGCTTGTTTTCTTGGACAGGACGTGAGATGGGTGCTGCTTTCTGGGATTCAAGAAACCGAAACCGGAGGAGGTTAAGGTTGATGGAAAAACGTAGGCAGTTTTTCGAGAGGGAATGAAAAGAAACAAAGGGTTTTCTTTCGTTGTTGTTGATGATGAAGCGTGACATGTCTTTTAGCTTATGGGATTCTGTGACTACCCCTAGTTTTGGACAAATTGGGAGGTGATTTTGAGGTGGCAATGGGGCATGGATGTCCTGGAAAATCCCCGGACGATGGGTTAAAACTGTCCTAAAATGATTAGTGAAACACGAGGCTGTTCTAATCTCATTTCTTCTTCTTCTTCTTCTTCTTCTCCACTTTTCTCTGCTGGGGAGATGGAATTGGGTGTTCTGTGATTGGGCAAAGGGCATGGAGAAGCATGGTGGCTATTTGTTTCGGTTTGGGATTGTTCAGTCCGGGGGGGTGGGATGTAGGAAGGTGTGGAATGGAGGAGATGTATAGCCCATTGTTAGAGAAGATTCACAATCACAACATGAATTCTCGGATTTCGATTTCGATTTATAAACGAACATGTCATGTGCGTGAGCATGAATTTATGTGTACTAAACGACACGATAGGACACGACCAATTTGTTCATATAATCATTTGCGACATGTCGTATCACTCAATATATCAATTATAATAGATCTATCGTCACTTTCGATAATAGACAGACCTTATCAGATTGAACGATGGCTTAAGCATTTCATTTGAGAATTCGTAGTTTTTGTCCATGCCCACAAATTTCATTTGAGCCAATGTTGTGTTGCATCATGTTCAAGAGGAAAGGAAAGGGAGAGGCAACTTTGCTTCACAGACGCTCCAAAAAGTGAGCATTTTCTTAGGATTTGGTCATTTGGTCCAATGGATTCATGGAGCTTTATGTAGCATGTATGCAATCACGAGTTTTGAAGAATAGGGACTGTCCCCACTAATCATTGAACATTAGAATAGTACTTCTAGTATATCTATAATCTAATTTATTGGACGAAGTAAGTCGACCATTTACACGGTTATATCCTATTTAACAAATGAAATGGTAAATATAATGTATGTACATGCCCGCAATCAGGTTATCAATGCATGTCATATTTGCCGAGTTTTTTCGTATACATTTTACATTATTTATCATAATGGATTGACTGAGTGGTTAAACGCTTGATTTGAATGTAGCAAATTTTCTATTTAAATCACAGTGTCAGCCACTTATATCAATTTCCGGGGGCCACGCCCGCCACCCCATGGGTGGAGGTTGAGCCGTATGGATTAGTCGAGTAGCAAGGTTTTTTCTAGTATTTCATTTTACTGAAAAGAAAATCAATTGAGCTTATTTTGGAAATGTTTGTTCATAAGAGAAATGAAAACAAGAAAGCATATCTTAATGTGCAATGCTTATTCTAATCTAAGGTAATTGGTTTCTGCAACTTAAACAAAGATGGGCAAAAAAGCACACAGGATTAACAATTGTTGGATCCGGAAAGTAGCAAAATGCGGGTTGGAATTCTCTTACTAATATAATATTATTTTTCTTATCTGTGCTTTTTTATAAAAAAAAAGAGTAAAAACAAATGTGAATTTGTGGGGTCCACATCAGCCATCAACCCGGTTTCTTGCTTGTCCAGCTTTCCTGGACCCCTCCTCTCGCTCTTCGGTCTGGTTTTGGAGGCATTTTGCTGGTTTTCTTAGGTGGAGTTGACCAGAATTCTTCAAAATAAACTAATTTATTATCTACATAGTGCGACTCCCACATATTTTAACTTCAAAGCACTTAATCATGCTTTGCATTTTAATTATGGTTATATAGAATGTGCTTATCGCATTTTAGGTCGGTGTCCACGTCAAAAAACGAGGAAAAATTATCCAACCAATCATAATTTTTTTTGAATAGATGCCGCTTCAGTTTTAAAACTTGTCAATTTTCATCAATTTAGCCTTAAACAACGACACAAAATTATAGTTGTTTGGGGTGAATTTTCACCTAAAATAGCCAACGTTGCGGTTTGATATTGTCGGCCGTTCTATGACTGAGCGGACTACATTGGAATGTTGCACAAGGTGTAAGACTAAGTTGGCTAAATTGATAATTTTTAGGACTAAAGTCGCATCCGTATAATAAGTTTAGGACTGATTGAGTAATTATCTTCTTCCTATCGTCCCTCTTTCCTCTTCTACGGCATCCACTAATTCAACTTCCCTCTCTTTATTGAGTTCATCATAAACCCATAAAGAAAAATAAGTTTGAGGCAAACGCTCCACATTTGCATTTAGATTTCTCCTCCTACCATTGATTTCCCTCAACAATAGTCCAAAACTATAGACATGGGCTTTGTAAGAAATACTGTGCATGTCCGTGTAAAATAGATCGGGTGCCACATATACCTAGGATCCTCTTGCAACAATCAACCATATAATTTTGCAAGCCCAAAGTTAGAAACTTTTGGAGTAAAATTCTAGTTTGGAAGAAGGTTGTGAGGCTTGATGTTAAATGTAGTTTGCATGTTGCATCCCCAATGCAGATATTCCATTTCCATAGCCACAGCAAGAGGGATCGCATAGTTGGGGGACATATGAAGCATGGAAAATCATTAATATAGCATCGCGAAGCATGCATGATGAGACAAGGGATATGATTGGGAGGTGATTTTGAGGTGGCAATGGGAGGGGGGGCATGGATGTCCAAGAAAATCCATGGACGATGGGTTAAAACTGTCATAAAATGATTAGTGAAACACAAGGCTGTGCGAAACTCATTTCTTCTTCTTCTTCTTCTTTTGAACTTTTCTCTGTTTGGGAGATGGGATGGGGTGTGTGTTGATGAGGTGATGGCCATGTTTCTTTCTGTGATTGAGCACAGGGCATGGATAATCATGGTGGCTATTTGTTTCGGTTTGGGATATTCGGTATGGTTTTTATGTTCTTGTCTGAATTTTGACGTTTGGAGGCATTTGCTGGTTTTCTTAGGTGAAGTTGGCCAGAATTCTGAGAATTGCAATCTCGTGGGTGGTTCTCATCATCACTTCTCCCACTTCGTTACACAAACAATTTTCCATAGCCATGTGTCATGGCCAATCGATCTAGCACTAACTTGCCCGTGCGATCTTAGGAATTTCTTCCCAAGTCAGCCTTTGTGAGTGTGTCAGCCTTTCCTTGCTCACGCTCACAACGATCGTAGAGAGAGATACTAGAAAAGCTCTTGAATGTATTCACTTGTGAATGAGATATAGAGGGATCTCATTGATCTAATGGTGGAGATTATATCTTCCCGATACCTATCTACACGAATGTATTACAAGAATCTGTAATTCCCTTATTGGTGGCCCCTAGGATCATTCTAAAATATTCAATGACATCCTAGGAGATTCATCCAATCTCTCTTGTAAGATCACGGTCCACAGAGCATAAAAAACCTCTGGATCTGTGCATATCTCCCAAACCGTGTCACATGCACATAACTTCTAGGGAACAAGTATCAAAATTTCATAAACTTATTATACCCAAGTTAATCTTAAACTTTTCAGTTGTGCTCATTTAGTCATTAACATTATTACATTTTGTCAATTGAGTCCATTTGGCCAATTTAGATCGGAAATCACGAACATGAATGTCAAAAATCCTACGTAAAACAATTGGTGCTCACGTGGGTATTTTTATTTATAATATTTTAACATTTTTATAATTTTTCTTTGTTTCCTTTCTTTTCTCTTTCCCTTTTCTTTCTACTGGTTTGGCCAAAGGCCACAGGCCAGGGCAGCTTCGTCGAGTGTCGGTCGGGCAAGGAGGGCCCTCGCCGGCCACTGGCGAAAAGAGAAGAGAGAGAAAAAAGAAAAAAAAAAATAAAAAAATAAAAAAAGATTTGCACGTCAGCACCAGCATGGTAGGATTGCATACATCCACGTCAACGATTTTCGGCCTAAATTGATTAGATGAACTCAATTGGCAAAATTTGAAAATTTTAAGACTAAATTGACACAATTAATAGGATTTGGACTTTTTTTATACTAAAACCAATTAAACTAATATCTATATAGTGCGATTCCACACAATTCAACTTTAAAATACTTTATCATGCTTCACATTTAAATTATTGATACATAGAATATGTTTATCGCATTTTAGGTGAGTGCGCACATTGAAAAATGATGCTCGGATGCCGCAAAAAAACTGCGCTAACAACTTCTACAACATCATACCACACGTGATAGCTGCTTAATGTTGTCGTGAATGGTCAAACTACAGCTTGTCTTTATGATTTTGACGATGAATCCATAATGAAATACTTAGCAAATATACAGCCGGCCAGATTGGTGGGCAATGATATAATATTGAATGGGTCGTGGATGTTAAGAATATCCATTGGCTTTCCGGACAATGAATAATGTATAAAAATTAATGACAGAAATATATTTCAATCATTGTCCACAAAAATTTTTAGGCATAAATGATTGTTGATAATGAAAATATTTGTTATTAACTATATTTCAAGTGATATAAGCAAACATTTTTAGGAAAATATTTTTCAAATTATTAATTTTTCTCGAAATAAAAGGAACTTTAATGAGATATAAATAGAAAAGAAGAAGAAGAAGAAGAAGAAGAAGAAGAAGAAGAAAGATCTATTTTTCATGAGAAAGAGTGTCCAACTAAAAATACATCATGCGAAACCGGCAGTGCCAGGCATCCGTTGGACGACGTGATGAATTTCTCTTCGGAAGGTATCGAATCCGGCAGTGCCATTTCGCTAAAAACCGCCTCGACCATATCAAATAAGACCAACGGTGTAACGATTTGGCCGTGGACGTGCGCACGAGCGCACCAACAGATGAAATTTTGGAAGACCACTTGATGGCCTAATCTTTTGTTATGCCAAGAAGGGAAGATATTGCCGATGTTCTTCCAGGAATTGCTCCTCAAGCTATAAATCTGCGCTTGAGAAAAATGACGGTGTGGGTGCGTTTCAAACTTGTAATCTACGTAGACCACTTTGAAATCATCGAGATGGCCACTAAGAGGATTGAATCCAAAAGCAATCAATCCTGATGCCCGACAGTGATGTTGAGGAACGACCGTGCACTCATGGATTGATGGGTTCCATATAATTGTATCGGAAAGATTGGGGTTGTCTTTGTGATAAACGGATAAACAAAGGACCCCATTGCATGAATCGACGACGTCGTATCCACCGGGATGATCGAACGAAGGATTAAAATGAGATGACTCCAGGTGATGCGAGCAGTAGATCCCAATTCTGGAGGAATTGTTGTCGTCGTACTTGAGAAGACCGATGGTCCGGAATTTCGACGATCGATCGAGATGGGCTTTGATGGAACAGGGGCCGGTGAGTAGGGATTTCCAAGATTTGGACACGCACCGGAACCGAGCTAGCGATTTCACCGGAAGCCGGGATAAGATGTCTATTGTTATGTCGTCCGGGAAGGTTGTCATCTTCCTTGCGCTCCTTGAAACGCACTATTGGTTCGGATTGGATATAAATGATGATGAACTACTTTGCATGTAACGATGTTTTCAACCTCATTTGGATGTTCTTTCAGCTTTTCCTCTTGTCCTGTTATTATGAAGACGATTGCAAGCATTACTGGAGAATAATCCGGGTTATTGATAACCACGATTACATCGCCAGAGTTTCATCCCCTAAGCATATTACCAAGACGCGAATAATAAGACACGTTGCAAAGTCCACCGCATTGCTCTCGTCTTCTGTGTTATAATGTAAGTTGACGTTGTGATATTGTATAACCAGCCATTTCTTGTCCCGTTGGCAAAAATCAATTTAGAATTTGATCTCCTTGATAAAGATAAAGGTTTTGCCACACACACACAAAAAAAAAAAAATGGTCGAATGTGTAAAATCGTCTCCTTTACGAGTAAGACCGTTGATTTAGAATGCTCCGTTGTCACGGTATGAGCCATTGGCTCTAGCTCAAGAACCGCGTCATGTGCTATATACCAACTCTACCAACGCAAAGAAGTGCACGCTTAGTGTAATTAATTAGATAGTAAAGCGCCGTCCTTAGAGATTTCTCTCCAGACAGTTCCAAACCTCTCTTTCCACAGTCGATAGTAGTTTTTTTTTTTTTTTATAACCAAGATGTCCCGCGGCCGGCGAGCTTGCGCTCAAATCAACGGTGGAGCACGACTAGTCCTCGGGGGCAACTGCAAGACCCCACCACCACAGCACGGTCGATAGTAGTTCTCACCCGAACAATAGAAGAATCATGCATGCGGTCGAGATTTCTCTTACAAGCGAAAGATTATAGCCTCAAGTTACTATTATTATTTTTTGCGGTCGAAATTATTGCCCGAGTCAACACCTTGATTTTTGCCGGCAAATGGAACATGCAATTTTTTTAAATAAATAAAAAGAAGTAGTATTAGAAGTAAAAATAATAAAATTAACAACAACAAGAATACTTATAATAAGAATAACGCAAAAAGTTGTTACATGTTATTGGTTCCAGAGCCATCCAGGTTCCATCTAACTAGAACTTACTTGTCGGAGCAGGTTCTTTAATTTTTTGAAATCTGCAATCTATCTTACATACCATGAAACCTGGAATTGGACAGGTTTCCTATATATTCGGTTTTAGGTTTTACTCCGAAATCATGCTCACTCTTACAAACCGGCCCTATCTCACCAGTCTCTTCTCTCTCTCTCCATCTCTATCATTAGTGGTAACACTTCCCAACCTCTCTTTCTTCGATTCGATCACCAACTGAGGCTAAGAATTGGCTCTGATTTCTAAAGACATTGGAAGTTACAGTTTTTTTAGGTCGGAAATGTGATGATGTGGGAAAAATCACTCTTCAAGCCAAGTTTCTTTTTTTTTTTTTTTGGGTCAGACAACTCAAGTTGATTGGTGAATTTCACTGGTGTTAACTTGCGAGTCTTTTGAAGTTCTTGTAAAGATCTTTTTATCTGTTGAAGGTTTAGAGAAGAATTCATTTACACTATCTAACAAGGTGGTGCTAAATTTAGTAAATTAAGCTAACAAAAAAAAGGGTCTATTTGTAACTTGTGCAATCAATGTTGCCCGCAACCGCATATGCGACTTACTCTTTGGAGCTCCAAATATATTACTGCATTTTTCTTTTCTTTTCTTTTCTTTTTAACTGTTTTTACCTTTTTTTCTACTCGACTTTTGCGCTTATGGAAAACCCATTAATCGAACTTCCTATTGCACAAAGATTGAAAGTTGTTTATGGAAATATTTTATGGAACTCCCTGTTGATTACACCGATATAGTTTATTCGTTTTAGTTTCATTGTTGAAGGTTTACAGGAGAACTCATCGAGACTATCCAACACGTGGTACTGAAGTTTTATTGTCACCTGCGATCGGGGGTGAGCAACGAGAACCGATCGAACCAGACCAAACCGGCCGGTTTTGGGCGGTTTTCGAGAGGACATGTCAGATAGCACCAAGGGCACATCTCCAAGTAATCATCTCCCTTTGGCAATTTCCCAGAAAGCGTTCCACTGAAATTCCACCAAAAACACTTGGCGCAAATTCGCCCAATCTAACATCAACTAGTATATTGCTGATTGAGAATATATCTAGAATCTAATCATTCATCAAGATCACGTGTTTATTTATTTTTTTTAGCATTGTGGTTTGGTTGATTTTGCCGTAGTGCTGGCGCCCATCTATCACAAGAAACATATAACATCACAAAACAATTAAAGCAGTATGAGCCTTAAACGAGGGAAAATATTAACGCCCCACATATTTTAACTTTAAAGGACTTTTATCATGCTTTGCGTTTTGATTCCGGTTATATATAATGCGTTTATAGCATTTCAGGTGGGTGTGCACATTGAAAAGCAAGGGAAAATTATCCAATCAATCTTAAATCTTATGCACAGATGCTACTTCAGTTTTAAAACTTGTCAGTTTTCGCCAATTTCTCCTTAAACCATTTCACAAAATTCTAGTCCTTTTGGTCAATTTTCAACGGAAATAGCTGACGTGATGGCTTGGTATCGCCGGTCATTCTATGACCGAACGGACTACATTGGAATATCGTACAAAGGTGTAAGATTAAGTTCCCAAGATTGATAACCTTTAGGACTAAAGTAGAAAACCGTATGATAAGTTTAGGACTAATTGAGTAATTTTCCTAGACAGTGATTTTGGCATGCACCATGCAAAAGAAATCGGCGGCAAAGAAATTGCACGGGCAACTTATATAACAACATATCACTCGTGACTTCTGCCTAACGTTGTTGTGAATGGTCAAGCTACGGCTTGTTTATATGATCTTGACTATGAATACGAAATGATATGCTTGGTAAATATACTGCGGGCCAGACTGGTGGGCAATGATGCATCACTTAATCCGGCGCGGATGCTAAAATACTTTGTCGGACATGGAGCATGTCCCTACTGAAACCACATTTATGAACTCCCAAACTCCAACCCTAATCTCTAGTTACAACAGAAACCAAACTCTCTGTATAATTGACCAATCGGCTGCTACAATACGCCTCCACTCCAACTTTAAATTCTTCGAATTCCCTTCTCCTTGTGTCGTATGAAACCACGTAGCTAGTTAGACTCAATCGCAACTCACAATAGAAGCTCTTGACGAAGAGAACTTCTCCGGAGCTCGCGGCTCCGAGCGGCCAACACTGCAAAAATCCATCCATCAACACGGTGGTCGTGTACAGCTTGGCCCAAGACTCGGTGACCCCGAACTCTTTCATGGTCCACACTTCGTAACACTGCGACGAGGGGTTCTGTACGATTAGAGATAGGCATCCCTCGAACAAAGTGATGAATTTCTCCTCGGAGGGCATCGAATCCGGTAGAGCCATTTCGCGGAAAACCTCCTCGACCATATCGAATGAGACCAACGACGCAACGATTTGGCCGTTGACGCGAGCATGAGTGCCCCAACAAATGAAATTTTGGAAGATCACTTGATGGCCTAAGTTTCTGCCCAGCCAAGAAGAGAAGACATTGCCGATTTTCTTCCAGGAATTGCTCCTCAAGCTATAAATCTGCGCTCGAGAAGAATGGCAGTCTGTGCGCGCTCCAAAGTTGAAATTTATGTTGACCACTTTGAAATCATCAAGATGGCCACTAAGAGGATTGAATCCAAAAGCAATCAATCCCGATACACGACAGTGATGTTGAGGAACGACCATGCATTCATGGATTGACGGGTTCCATAAAAATATATCTGGAAGACCGGGTTTGTCTTTGTAGTAAACGGATAAACAAAGGATCCCATTACATGAATCGACGACATTATATCTACTGGGATGACCGGACGAAGGATTAAGATGAGATAGCTCACGGTGATGCGGACGGTAGACCCCGATCCTGGAGGAATTGTTGTCGTCATACTTGAGAAGACTGACAGTACGGTATTTCGACGATCGATCGAAATGGGCGTTGATGAAACAGGCGCCGGTGAGCAGGGATTTCCAAGATTTGCACACGCACCGGAACCTAGCCACTGATTTCACCGGCAGCTGGGATAAGATGTCTGTGGTTATGTCGTTCGGGAAGCTTGCCATCTTCCTCGTGCTCTCAAAACATACCTTGAAACGCACTATTGGTTCGGATTAGATATAAATGATGATGAACTACTTTGCATGTAACGATGTTTTGAGCCTCATTTGGAGGTTATTTCAGCTTTTCTTCTTGTCCTGTTATTATGAAGACGAATAGAACATTGCAAACATTACTCAAGAACAATTCCGTTTATTGATATCCACGATTACATCGGCGAAGTTCCTCCCCACTAACAAAGCAAGTTATCAAGATGCGAACAATAAGACACTTTGCAAAGTCCACCGCATTGCTCTCGTCTTCTGTGCTATATTGTAAGTTCATAGTGTGATATTGTATAATCAGCCATTTCCCGTTTTGTTGCAAAAACCAATTTAGAATTCAATCTCAGCTTGATAAAAATTAAGGTTTTGCGAAAAGAAATGGTTGAATGTGTAAAATCATCTCTCTTATGAGTAAGACCGTTGATTGAGAGTGCTCGGTCGTCACGGTGTGAGCCAATGACACCAGCTCAAGGACCGCGTCATGTATTATACCAACTCTACTAATGCAAAGAAGTGCACGCTCAGTATGTTAATTAGAGCGAAAATTTCAAATAGGGGCCTCGAATGTCATCATTTTCTCAAATAAAGATATGAAATGAATCTTATTTCAAATAAGTGTGTGAAGTGCCATCATTTTCTCAAATAAGGGTCTGAGGTAAATTTTGTTTCAAATGAGAGCATGAAGAGGTTATATCGGTCTCAAAAAAGGACCCGACATCACCGGTTGGTTAAGGGCATTTTCGTCCTTTAATTTTTCTTTAATTTTTTTTTTATGTTTTTAAACTCAAAAACGAAAACACAAAAAAGGAAAAAGAAAAAACCCTTAGCCAGTATTTTTTTAATTAAAACAACTAGTTTTCTAATATAATTTAACTAAAATTTAGGTTAAAATCACTTTTGAACAAAAATGCCTTGACAAATTGGAATAATTAGCCGGTTGGCGAGGTGAAAACCTTATTTGAAACAGTCCCGGTCACTTCGGACTCTTATTTAAAACAAACTCTACTAAAGGCCCTTTTTAAGTAAATGGGAAAAATTATCAAAAAAGTCTTAAACCCAATGCACTTTTGCCAATTTAGACTTAACCTTTGAATTTTGTCACTTTAGTCATAAACCTTTTACATTTGTGCCAA
This sequence comes from Rhodamnia argentea, assembly GCF_020921035.1. Lineage (NCBI taxonomy): Eukaryota > Viridiplantae > Streptophyta > Magnoliopsida > Myrtales > Myrtaceae > Rhodamnia > Rhodamnia argentea. The sequence continues at coordinate 8,131,666 of NC_063158.1, forward strand.
TTCGGTTCTAAATCTTCTTTTTATTTCAATTCAGTCCTAAACCTCCTGCATTTGTGCTAATTTAATCCATTCGATCAACTTTGCCCCGGTGACACTGATGTGGATAATTTTTAATAATAATTTAATATTATTTAATTATATTTATTTTTTTCTTTCTCTTTCCTTTCAATTTTTCCAATTCAGTTTTAAATTATATCAATTTTGCCAATTTAACCTAAACTTTTGCAGACAATTCAATGTAGTTCTTATGGTCAATATAGCCGACATGGCGGTTCAATTATCGCTGGCCGTTCTATGATTGAGCGCACTATATTGAAATTCCGCGCAAAGGCGTATGAATAAATTGGCAAAATTAATAACTTTTAGAACTAAAATAGTGTTTGTGCAATAAGTTTATGACTGATTAATTAATTTACCTGAACAATGACATTGGCAGGCACCGTGCTAAAAAATCGACGGCAAAGAAAATGCAAAAAAAAAAAAAACTTATGTAACATCAAAACGCTCGTGATTGCTGTCTAATGTTGTCGTGAATGGTTAAACTACGGCTTGTTTATATGATTTTGACTATGAATACGAAATGGAATAGTAAGCAAATGTGCTGCGGGCCAGATTGGTAGGCAATGATGTATTATTCAATTGGTGATGGACGCCCAAAATATCCGTACCACAATTTCAAGACTTAAACAAAAAGAAAAAGAAAAAGAAATAGCTATATTTCGGGCAAAAGTACTTGCAGAGTGTCAATATTTATGCACAACGCTCACTTTAGTGCCAATATTTTTGTTATCGCTTAAGTGTCAAATCGAAAAAAAAAAAAGATCACTCAAGTGCCAATTTCGGCTAAAAACAATCACTTATGTGCAAATTCCAACGAAAGAGTGCACGTGACATTTTTTTTATTAATTTCTTAATATTATATGTATTTTTTAAATAAAAAAATTCTATCCACGTGGACGTCACTTGGAACTTTTAAATTAAAAATTAAGTTATTTTTTAAAAAAATTAAAATTAAACAGAAAAATAACTTAAAAAATAAATAAATAAATAAAACACACACACGCACACACAAACACAAACTTGCAATTGTAGCGGGAAGGCCGTGAACCCTTCTGCCACTGACCCACCAATGCTAGCCGGCAATGGGTGGAGGAGTGCTCGAGGGGGTCGCCGAGCCCATCGAGGCCTCTCTAGCAAGGGTCGATGAGGCCGGGTCGTGGCCGGTCAAGGCCTCATAGACCCCATGGTGAGGCCGGAATTGCCCAACCAACACTCGGTGTGGTCATGGTTGGGCGATTCCGGCCTCGCCCAGCCACCGTGAGGCCACGGCCAGGCCTCACCAACCCCCGGCGAGGCCACAACGGAGGTCGTCGGGGCTCAACGACCCCCCGGGCACTCGCCCACCCATCGCCGGCGGGCGATGGGGACGGTGGCGAGGGCTCACAGCCTCTCGCCGCTACAACTTAATTTTTTTTTTAGCTTATTTTTAGTTTTTGAGTTTATTTGTACTTTTTTTAATATTACGTGGATTTTTTTTTATTGATTTTTAATTTTTTTTTTGCTGACCGGGATGCTTCGGCGGGCCACGTAGATGCCTTGTCAGATTTCCGGCAAAGCTCACTGGAGTTAGCACTGAAATAACCGTTTTTAAAAAAAATTAGCACTTAAGAAATTCAAAAAAAAAATATTGGCATTAAAGTGAGAGCCGTATACAAATTTTGACACTTCTAGTGTCCTTTTACCCTATTTTTCATGAGTAAAAGTGTCCAACTGAAAAAACAACAGAAAAATACATGATACATCTTATACATAAAATACTTTGTCGGAGGTAAGGCCGGTTTCTTGTGAAACTTCATTTATGAACTTCCAAACTCCGACCCTAATCTCTAGTTACAACAGTAACCAAACTCTCTACGTAACTGACCAAACGGTTACTACAATACGCATCCACTCGGCACTCCAACTTTAAGTTCTTCGAATTCCCTTCTCCTTGTGTCATGTGAAACCCCGTAACTAGTTAGACTGAAACACAAACAGGAATAGAAACTCTTGACGAAGAGAACTTCTCCGGAGCTCGCGGCTCCAAGCGGCCAACACTACAAAAATCCGTCCATCAACACTGGTCCTGTACAACTTGGCCCAGGACTCGGCGATGCCGAACTCTTTCATGGTCCACACTTTGTAACACTGCGACGATGAGTTCTGTACGATGAGAGATAGGCATCCATCGAACGAAGTGAGGAATTTCTCCTCGGAAGGCATCGAATCTGGCAGAGCCATTTCGCAGAAAACCTCCTCAACCGTATTGAATAAGATCAATGACGTAACGACTTGGCCATTGACGTGAGCACGAGTGTCCCAACAGATGAAATTTTGGTAGACCATTTGATGGTCTAAGTTTTTGTAGTGCCAAGAAGGGAAGACGTTGCCGATTTTCTTCCAGGAATTGCCCCTCAAGTTGTAAATCTGCGCTTGAGAAGAATGGCAATCTGGGTGCACTCCAAATTTGAAATTATGTTGACCACTTTGAAATCATCAAGATGGCCACTAGGAGGATTGAAGACAAAAGCAATCAATCCTGATACACGATGGGGACGTTGATGAACGACCATGCACTCATGGATTGATGGATTCCATAGAAATATATCTGTTACAGCGGGGTTGTTTTTGTAATGAATGGATAAACAAACGACTCCATTGCATGAACCGACGATGTCATATCTAACGGGACGATCGAACAAAGGATTCTATGAGATAGCTCACCGTGGTGCGCACGGTAGACCCCAATCCTGGAGGAATTGTTGTTATACTTGAGAAGATTGACAGTACAACATTTCGACGATCGATCAAGATGGGCTTTGATGTAATAGGCGACGGTGAGTAGGAATTTCCAAGATTTGCACACGCACCAGAACCGAGCTAGTGATTTCACCGGAACCATACCCTCTACATTTGCATTTAGATTTCTCCTCTTACCGGCCATTTCCACGAACCAACATTTCAAAACTATAAACATAGGCTTTGTAAGAAACATCACCCATGTCCATATAAAATGGTTCAGGTGCCATATATACCTAGGATCCTCTTGCAACAATCAACCATATTATGCCATGATCATTCAGATACAATTTTGCAAGCCCAAAGTCAGAAACTTTTGGACTGATTCTAGTTTAGAAGAACTTTGTGAGGCTTGATGTCAAAGTCTAGTTTGCATGTTGCATTCCCAATGTAGATATTCCATTTCCCTAGCCACAGCAATAGGGATGACATAGTTGGGGCACATATGAAGCATTGGAATCATTAATATACCATCGCAAAGTATGCATGATGAGCCAAGGGACACTACCAACTACATCATAAAAAAAAAACCGGCATGGCAAATTCGAATCTCCCCACAATGGGGAGGCTACATCACCAACGTACTCATGACTGTGTGAAATAGATATGATAATTACAGAAGAAAATCTCATCATAACAAAGCAGCTCGAACACCCATGGCAAGACAGCCAACCCAAGCCAGTGATGAAAAAGCAGGATATCACTTGTGTCCCCTGAAATACATGTAGGTTTTCTGCAGACAACAGTCAACAAAGTAATAAGCAGGATGACGAGAGATTTGTTTACGAAGAAAAGAGTCTCAGTGCATGCCAAATGCAAAAACTAGGAAGGCAAATTGCATGTTCTTCAAAAGACTATGTTATCTTTGACTATTCCAGCCTTTCAAATTCAAAATCTTGAACTAAAACACTGAGTTTCTATGTACACAACATATACTTTTTTGTTGATTTGCCTTTCCACTTTACCTGTGTAAACACGGAGTTTCTAGGTCCACATCAGCTCTAAATAAAACTTTCCATCCGTTAAGGTGTGTAAACGACATTAGCTCAGTCCGAAATGTTGCAATTAAAACATTTCTCATTATGCATGTTGACTTAGAAACAGCTAGAACTCATACTGTTTTTTCTATGCAGCTGGCTACAACATGTTACATGATTTCAGCACAAGACTTCTGGATGTTACTCATTAATCCTTTCAATTAAAGAAATGCATGACAAATTGCTTTCTAGTTCACTTAATTAAGACAGCTCGGAAAGCTGTACCATTCAGTGCCAAGTAGATAAGAACGGATATTGACTTCCAAACTTAAGCTAGGAGGAGGGAGAGGATTCTATAAGGAGTGTTAATTCAAGGTTAAGTAAAAAAACTCTTGACAGCGAAGAGAACATGAAAGATATTTCAGTTCAATTGTTGCTCAACTCAAGATGTTCTTCAACAAGCAACTGAAAGAAACCCTAGATGATGCTTCTGCTCATTTGGCAGATCCCAGAAAACAAGACAATATGAAAAATCCATTCTCTCACCTGAAGAACCCAAAAGCTCAGCAGTGATTCCAAGCAAAATAAAGCGAACCCAACCAAGTAGAAAATCTGCACCAAAGAAATAGTCAGCTTTGCCGAAAAGTTAACAGGAACAACAAAGGAAAGTAACGGAGCCCGAACCAAATTCAATAAAAAGATCAGAAAATGCAGGGATTATTGCTGAAATAAGTAGAGACATGGTTAACAATATTCCTTCCTTCAAGGGTCTTAAAGGCACATATCAAAGAGATGGTACATCCCGAGAGCAAAATGAATTCTAAGTTTGGTTGATGAGAGCATAAAATATGTTATTCACCAGAGGACTACATAAATGGGAATACATGCCATATGCACACTTCCATCACCCATCCAGAAATCACCACCTTATTTACTATAATGAAGAATTCCATGAAAATCTTCTCAACTCATGAGGAATTTTGAAAGCCAAATCTAAATAACAATGTGGTTCATCTAGCACTGTATGTCACTAATGGGTCCCTTGACTCAAGCGTGTAGTATCCTATGTTCGCTATGTAGGAAAGCAGCAGCTTATGCAATTGGTACAAAGTCCGGCACTAACCCAAACAGCTGCTGAATCATAATAAATTTTGTGTCCAAAAGCTAAGAGATTATGAAGTTAAAACAAACAATCCAAGCATTTTGCATCCCCTTTGTCACCATAAGTGGACATGTACAAAATAAATCAACTTTTGCAGCAATCATTAAACGGCACAAAAAGGTTGGAGTGCATGAAAACATACCCCAACCAACACATGGCCAGAAAACAGGTCAACCGCAGCGAGAATACCCCTGAAAAGAAAGAGATTTTTTGTTAGAAAAGAGCTAGGTACTTGGGGTCAACTAATGATAATTTCAAAGGAACTGTAGCTTCAACAAGGCAAGCAGACATGGTCTTAATCCATCTATTCCCACTAGTAACACTAGTTCAAAAAATTCCAACAACCAGCACATTATTTTTCAGGATAATAAAGTGCAGTAATTAAGAGCTTACGTGAGTGATTTCCCATGAAAGACAATTGGTGGAGCAATAGCAGCAAATATGCAAAAGCCAACATGCAGCTGTATGGACGAAACCATAGACATAAAACCATAAGCAACTTTTCACAAAAACGGTACCATACGCTATCAACTCTAGATTTTCAATTTTCAAATCAAAATCCTTCACGAGTTGTACTAATAAAAAAGAAAGCTTACCAAATAGAAAAGGAAGAACCAACTAAAGTTCAATGCACTGTCAGTCCTGTAGATACAGACAATTTAACATGCAAAAATGAAATGATATAGAACTAATAAGTAAACTCCACAAAACTCATATGTCTACCCAAGTCTGACCTCATTGCACGGTATAGGGGCCTGTACCACAATACATAGGACAGTGGGCAACCCATCAATGCATAGATTATTGCCAGGAAAAATATTTTGACACCTGCAGAACTCATGAGAAAAATCAAATCAGACCTCATCCCTAGATCTATACCAAAAACCTCCATATAAAGAACATCATTAGGAAAATTCAAATGAAAAAAAGCTTACCCCCGCCCCTAATCCAACACACCATCACTGCAATGACATTGAAAGCAAGGCAAAGAACTATACCTGCAAGGCATGTCGTAAATAGTACAAAGATGCTTAGTCCAGGAAAGAAACAAAAAATCTCTCCACATCATTAGTAACAATAGTCGCTACTTTAAGCGAAAGCTGTTATATTGTAAGAATAACATGCGGCCAAGAGAAGTTGGTAGAAGTAGCTTCATTTAAAATCAGAAGTATTGTCTCAAGTAGGCATACCTAACCAACTTGCAAAAGCCAGATATTGAAGCCGTTGCGCATGGACTGGTATCTCATTTGCTATATCGTGATGAATAATTGGAAAAAGGGGGGGCCAGTTCTTATCATCCAATGGGACACCAGCTGATACATTGTGACAAGTGAGATAACCCACATGACATCACTGACTATTCTAATGGAAAAGGCTCATGAAACGAGATTATTTGAATCTGACGGAATTGCAATCGTAACAAGGATACCTTTAGCAATAGCATCTTCTCTCCGCTTTATTTCCTTTAGAAGATGAGAAATAACGGTTAATTGCAAAATCGGAAATGTTATATTCAATTTATTTCGCTAAGGAAAAAATGGTAGAATGAATAGCTAACCCTCTCTCTTCTTTTCAGATCTGCTTCCCAGGAAGCTAATTCTTTCACTTTTTCCTTGGAATCCTGTAAATGTAACCAGGGATTGTAACTTCAAGCTTCTGGAAAGTATCATCAAAAGAAAAAAATAGAGACAGAAAAAACATAAAGAGGAGGTGCTCTACACTCATTGTATCCAGAGGTATATCCACTGTCGCGTCATATTTCTGACCAAAGCCAAGGGGTTCGGATGCAAGTGGAGGAAGGCGGGACTTTGATGCTGGAGCAGTACCATTCTGTAAAATTCCAAGATAAGTGTCAAATGGATAAATAGGATGACCTAAACATATTGAAAGATACCAAATAGGACAGTTTATGCAGCTACACTCTGTATGCACGCCCAGGATTTATGAGCTCAATCAAGAGTTAATGCCAATTTAGGTGATTGGCCTACTGAAAGACAATAGCAACAGTCGTAAGAGTTAACGCCAATTTAGGTGATTGGGCTACTGATAGACAATAGCAACAGTCCTCATTTATCCAATGCACAGCACAAGTTGAAAAATTACAAAGACCAAGATATTTAGGATTTCTCTTTTACTACAATATCCCCAACACTGCACTCACAAGTAAGCATTCAGAAAGAGGCATCCCTAATGAGTGCATCTCAAGTGCAATGTCACAGTATTGGCGATGATCTGAATTAATTGACCTAGAAGATCCGTAAGATGAAGACTCTTGCTCCAACTAGAATCGTGCACATGAATGAAGGGGAACCAAATTAGAGCCACACATTCAATCTCATTGTATGCATAGTGCGTTGTGCTGGGCAAGTATGCCACCCACTGGAGTCTTTCTGCCAACTTTTACAGTACAACACAAGAGCTGGCCCAGTCCAGCCAGGCCCAACACGGAAAAGGTGGCCCTGGACCGCCATGGGGCAACCGTTCAATGAAGATAACATAATTTGAGAGAGTCGAATACAACATAGTACGATCACGATTAACTCAAAACCACAATGACCTGATATATCTTGACCTTTCTTGTCTGAAACCATGGGGAAAACTACTTGTCATCCTTTGGATCATAACCAGGAGCACATAAAGATGTTTTATCCATTTTATTTTTTTTTGGTTTCTTATTACAGGGACTCTCTCTTCTCTTTTGTGTGTGTGTGTGTGTGTGTGTGTGGAATTGTTCAAATCGTTTCAAAAAGATAACAGTCCATTTATTATGAACAGAGGTAACAGTTGGTTTGAGCATCCTGAACTCCCTGTCTTTTTACTAAATTTGACTCGTTCAACTTTCTCAAATAAACAAATATTGGTTACATTCAAATTAGACATTCAAGTGCAATTCAAGTGCCATGTCTTCCAGCCATCTCCATTATTCAGTTAAATTGCATGACGCATAACCTCACACCAAAACAATTAGAGGCAAAGTCCAATCTTTTGATAACTTGACCTTGTACTCTTATTCCTGCATTATTTGATATGTAAAATGCACCATAATTTGTAAATTTGTTGGTGAGAAGAAACTTCTTTCATGACCCGATACCCTTTTAGGTACACTAAAAGTTGTGGAAACTTTTGGCATTGGCAGAGTTAGCAGAGTCTAATAGCAGCAGACATATGATCAATATTCGGGTTTGCTGAGCTTTAAGGTCAGAAGTTTCTAACCCCTCATTGCAAATTAAATCTGTTGTTGCTACTTTTACTACTCCTATAACTTTTTTATGATGTCTCGAAAGGCATTTTTGCTATCTGGTTACGATTGTATCGTATCCTTACCATATATGCTAGTCAATCTTCAAAGGGGACAAAAAGATGTGCACTATATTCCCGTGGAAACTAGCTTTAACAACTGGAACTTTAGCAAAGCGGGGGGTGAAAGAAAGGCTAAACACCTCGAGGGTATGCCTGCAACACTCTCGGTTATCCCCTAGTCTACAGATGCGGTGGCATCAGTTCAGATAACTCAATTCAGCTGCAGCTAAACAATTGAGTCTACAGCCACGGCGAGACAACAACGCGGGCCTCGAATTAAACATTACTGCAAAATCGGACCCCGATCGCGCACTACAACCACAGGAGAACCAGATCTAAAAAAACCAAACAGCGCCGCAACCGACCCGCGCCCCTCGCGAGACCACTGAATTCGGCTTCGGTGTCGAAGCATGCTACGGCATCCGACCACACAGAGCGAGCGGGAGCTCGATTCAAGCGCCAAGAAAAAAGAAGCGATCGAAGCGCAGATCTGCGCGGGGAGAGAGAGAGAGAGCACTCACAGAGAACGGATTGACCTCTTCTTCCTCGTCGAAAGGGTTGGGATCGCGGTGGCGATTCATTGTAGCAGCGGAAAGCTCGTCCCCTAGAGAGAGAGAGAGAGAGAGATTTGAACCGAAAAGAGCAACAATGTGATCTGTGTGCTGTTAAAGCAAAGTATTCAGGGTGAGAGGGCAGTCCTTATCTCCCTCCCTCCCTCCTGCCCTGGCTTAGCTACTACGCGGGACAACCGAAAAAAATGAAATCGGTTTTCTCTTTACCCCCGAAGAGACCTCATATTTACCATTTTGCCACTGGTTCGAGAACGTGAGGCCCCCACCACGAGGTGCAATAGTCATTCGTTTTCAAATTTGGAATTTCGGGAGACGTGTGAGTGGGAGGAGTCTCGCGTGAGCTCTTGTCGGTGTGCTCGAATCTCATTGGTCGGAATAGCTGGGTTAGTGTGGAATTTCCCGCTTCCGATCGCAGCTCCCGGGTGATGCGTGCCGCGGATTCAGGAGGCGCGTGGGTAGGGTAGGGCTGCATTGTACGGTTATGGAGTCGGGCTCGGTCATCTAGATCTCACTACAAATCTCTTCTATCGATCCAGCGGGACGATCTCAAAAAACTCTCAAATGAATTTTCATTAAATTTTAGTAGAGGAGACTTGGAGCTATGAAAAATTAACAAAAAGAACTTCCATCTTGAGATTTTGTCCACTGCTTTCAGATTTGCTAACTCATTTGTTTTTATAATAAACGCCTTTCATTTGATGATTAGGTTTCTTTTGTTTCATGAAAAAAAATGAATTATATAAAAATAAAATTTTGCTTGTAAAAAAATTAAATAAGGGCATGAAGTGTCATAATTTTGTGTTATCGTCTTCTCAAATAAGTATTCGAAGTGGATTTTATTTCACAAAAGGGCTTGAAATATCCTTTTTTTTTATTTCAAAGAAAGGCCTAACAAATGACATTTTCTTAAAATTTTTTGATTTATTTTAACTTTTTTCTTCTTTTTTTTCCTTCTTCCTTTTGTTTTTTTTCCCCTACCTTCCTAGCCACCGGTGTGGGCTAGCCTTGTTAGATTTGGTCGACAAGAGTGAGGGGAGCCCTTGGCTTGCTTAGGTGAAGCCCTTGTCGGCCTCGAGGGTGGCCTTGCCTAGATGAGGTGTGCGAGAAGCTAGGGAGAAAAAAAAAAGCAAAGGGAAGAAAAAAAATAAAGAAATTTACGAAAATGTCATTGGTTAGGTGATTCTTTAAAACAAAGAGGGTGTTGGAATATATAGATATTAAACCACGCCTTCTTCTATCCGCTTAAGCTTTTAGAGCGGTTGGTCGTGGTTTCATCAAATCTTTCGTGGTATCGGAGCGGAAGGTCTTGAGTTCAAATCTTTACAGGCCTCTATTTGCCTCCCCAATAAATATTTCCACGCGACCCCTAAACCCACGAAGAAAGTTCCGCATCCGAGAGAACAAGTAAGCGCTCGCGATTCATCCGAACAATCATCGGCCCTAGTAGTTGAGAAAACCTGAAGCTCTGTTAGGTTTCCCTATTTTTTGCCCACTGCCCTATTATGTTCAAGTGCCCTATTTCGTGGGCCCGTGTCGCAAGCCATAGTCTATTTTGGATCGAGCCGTATCTTGGGTAGTGGGCACGAGTGTCCGGGCCCACATGCTACTTTTCCTAGGCCGTGTGTCAAGCCCGTGGGTCAAGTGGCCGGGAAGTTGTGCCGATTTTCTAGGTCATGTCCCAAGTTGTGCTAGGCCGTATCTTAGATCGTGTTCTAAGTTGTGCCCGAGCCGAAGATTTTCAAGGATCATCGTTACACTCGCCTCGTGTAATTGACTTTGAGCCGACCTATAATCCTTTGTTAGGAAGCTAATTGCGTTCAAATTAGTTTAAATAGATGATTAGGGTGTTTAGGTAGAAATGAACAATTCAACCATAATGATAAAGTGATCTAAAAGACTGACAAAAATGAACACTATGGTAATAAACATATGAATGGCGATTAATGACTTTACTATGGTGGAAAAATGGCAATTAATGAAGTGTTCATTTCCAACTTCAACTCGTGTAATTTACTGTCATTAAGTGCTAATTGGTAATAAACATTATCGCTCTTAACAAATTTTAGGAATGGGCTGATGGATTGCGTACCCGCAATCAAAATATTTCTAACCATAATGTTGAATACATCGGTGTAGCGCGCGTGCAACCCATAACATCTAATGGCATCACGGACCCGTTATTGTCTCAAACTTCCTTGGCTTAAGCGGCCATAGTCTCTTTAAGAAGCTGGCTGTGGAGATGTACATCAACATAGCTAGTTAGCAAACCGAGGTCTCGTTCGTTATCAAAATTAACTAGACAAATCGCTCCCCCAACTAAGAACGGCCATGCACCACCGCCCATAGAATCAAGAAAGAGCTCTTAGTCCGTCAATCCTTACTATGTCCGGACTTGGTAAGTTTCCCCGTGTTAAGTCAAATTAAGCCGCAGGCTCCACTCCCGGTGGTGCCATTCCGTCAATTTCTTTAAGTTTCAAAGATTCATCTTTGTTACCTTATATCGAAAGATATATTCCAATAAGCGTTCTCAAAGTTATGGCATGGCGTTTTTCTATATAGTGAGGGGGAGTGTTGGAATATATAGATATTAAACCACGTCTTCTTCTATCCGCTTAATTAAACCACGCCTTCTTCTATCCGCTTAAGTTTTTAGAGCGGTTGAGTGTGGTCTCATCAAATCTTTCAGAGGGCACTTCATGCTCTTCTTTAAAATAAGATCCATTACAAATTTTTATTTGAAATTTTTTCTTTATTTTTTACGAAATAGACAGGAGCTTGTGGATGGTGAGTCACATCCACGCTCGCCGCTCCCTCTTCGTTGCCTCCCTTAACTCTTTGGGCTGGACTCGAACTTGAAGTTGAAATCTTAGACCTGGGCTTCAGGTGATCCAAATCCGGTCCCAACGTCCCTTTGGACACGATGACACCTTTCTCGATGGCCAAACTTGGGATCTCGGTTGACGAACCAGGGGGAATCAGTGAGTGAAAATTGTCTCTTTTCCCTATTTAGTTGTTTAATTATTAAGAATTCATTGCATTAAATGTTGCATTTGCTCCAACTTAGGGTGGGAATTTCCTACATGACACCACCGAATTAGAGGATTTGGATTGAACTCAATTATTTGATTTGATTTCGTGTCGGCCCACGAAACACGATTGGTAAATCGTGTCATGTCCCGATTTAATCTATTAGGCGCGAATTTGACTCGTATAATCGCTTAAATTAACAGGCAACTATTGACATGTAATGTAATATATGTGATCCGTTTTAACAAGATTAGTTTAAAATAAAGGTTATCATTCTCAAGCTACTCACCATTATGATTTGAAATGGTGATATTTAGTTCGTTATGAACATGTTATTTTAATGAACTATTATAATTTACAATAAATTACATATATTTTGTGTCAAGTTTGTGTCGGTTATCATGTCATTTCTGGCACTAAACTACTGCTTATAAAGTTTATCACTCTCGCATTTTTGTTTCTAATTCTCATGTTTTCCATGCAAATTTTTTTTTTGTTTTTTGGTCGAAATGTTCTCCATCCATGCAATAACGAATCGAATGATTAGACAGAAATCGGTGGAAGGAAGAAAAAAGAAGAAGCGGCAAGCCAGAGCGAAAAGTCAAAACCCTAGAATAAAACCCACCACTTGCCCCCACCTCCTGATTTGGCACCGATTCGCTCCTCTCCCCCCCCAAAAAAAACCCACCGTCTCCTGCTGGGCAAGCTCCAGCGACGGCCATGGGCAGAAGGCTGAAAGAGTCGTCGACGGAGAGCGAATCGAGTGTCCTCGAGGGGACGAACGGTCATGACCTCAATCCAGAGAAGATGAAGAGGGATAAGAAGAAGAAGAAGAAGGACAAGCATGGAGACAGAGTCGTAGACTCGGACCTCCAATCCACCGAAGAGCTGAATCGGTCGAGCCAGAAGAGGAAGGAGCACGGTGGAAACGGAGCTGAAGCTGAGGCCATTACTAATAAGAAGAAGAAGAAGAAGAAGGAGAAGCACGAGAGAGACGCCCTGAGTGAGGTGATCGAAAGTGGCGGGAGCGGAGCTGATTCTGTTGCTAATGGAAAAGACGAGGAGGTTAGGAGCGGCAATGTGGTGGTGAGCGGGAGGAATGTGAAGGATCCAAAGTACTCTCCTGTGGAATTGTTCGCAGACGCGAAGTTGCCGGAACCGGTGCTCGAATGCTGCAAGGGCTTTACGAAGCCGTCTCCGATTCAGTCCCGGGCGTGGCCATTCTTGCTAGACGGACGTGATTTTATTGGGATCGCCGCGACCGGTTCAGGTAGTGTTTTGTTTTGAGGTTTTAGTTCTGCTCTTCTATTGGAGTGGGTTTAGTGCTCGTTGTTTAGTGAGGATTTTACTGAATTCTGTGGTTTAGGTAAGACTCTGGCCTTTGGAGTGCCAGCCGTTATGCATGTTTTGTGCAAGAGGAACAGTAAGATGTCGAAGGGGAGGCGTCCACTTTGCCTTGTGCTGTCTCCGACGAGGGAATTGGCTCAACAAGTACGTATTTATGATTGATGCAGTTCTTGTTTTGTTAGCATGGATGTACGCATTTTTTGCACGCTTTTCATTTTTTGTGACTGAGTTAGTGAGAGCATGTTTTGTGGATTAGTTATGTGAATTTCTGCGGTGAAACTCTTGGCAATCGTGCATCACGGTGCTCTGAAAATGGTTGGATAGTCTGAGATGGGGTTACAACATTAATTTTTTTTAAAAATTGTGAATCTGAAAGCGCGAAAATGGATGGAAATCATGGCTTCTGTTAGGTCAAAATGACCTGTAGTCACATAAAAAAGTTGCAGGGGAATTTTCACTTCCAGAAGAAGACACGCCCAGAAGTGGAGCTCAGAAAATATAAGTGAAAAACAAGAATGTGTAGCATTAGCATATACGAGGCATGCATTTTAGGCCAAGGTAATTGACTTTGTTGTTGTCGTGCAATAAAGGTGTAGTAAGGGAGGTGCAGATGCAGGTGCCGAGAAATAAAGCAGGTGCCAATGCCAGTACTTAATTTCCCAGTTAATTCATTGCCTTTTGTTCTAAGTTTGCTGCGCTCTATGTATATTCTAGTTCTTGTTCTTAGTATAAACAGTAATGTGTTTAAACAGATAACAAGCTGTAGCCTTCTCGATTTGGTACCAGATTTCAGATGTTCTGGTTGGTGCTGGAAAAGCTAGCGGTGTGAAATCAGTATGTGTGTATGGTGGGACCCCCAAGGAACCTCAAAGAGCTTCTATGAAGTCTGGTGTCGTAAGTCACCTTATTTTATTAGGATGTGCATATTAATCTTTTATATGTCTGTCATTGTTTTAAGAATACTCGCATGCCATATTTTTGCTGATGCTAATGTAAGTGGTTGTCACATTTCAAAGATGTTCTTGGTGACGAAAGTTCACTTACTCTAATATTTATATGTTCTTCAAATGCTTGACAATAATTTGAGTAGTCAATTCTAAGCATAAAGTCCTATCTTGCGAAGAAATGCATAATGGTCTTGCCTGCCCATTATGATTAACGTTAGATTTGCTTGTATTCTTTGTGGGTCTGGCGTTGTTGCCATGAAAGAGTTGCTATTGATTCTTTCTGATGGTGTACTTGCAAAATGCAAATTGCTCATTGTTTGTGCCTGTCCATCATCTAGAAAGTCGGTGTAATTTTACTCATAGAGTCGTCCTATTCATCTGTACTCAGGACATTGTCATTGGAACTCCTGGTCGTTTGAAGGATCTGATTGAAGAGGGTGTTTGCAGCTTAAATGAAGTAGCTTTTGTGGTAAGTTGACTTTTCCTATAGTGTTTCCCTGTGTCGTCTTAGGTCATAAAGCTTGGTAGCAAGGAGTTTCAATTGTCAATGTGTCATTCAGGCGACTGTCCTATTGCTCTTTGACAAGCGTGGTGGTTTATAATGAGTTTTCAACTGATTGGAATGTATGTGTGGCATAGGTATTTCCAACATAGTCAGCATCTATTAATTCTTTTTCCTTTTGTCTTCAGGTCCTTGATGAAGCAGATAGAATGCTTGACATGGGTTTTGAACCAGAAGTTCGTTCCATATTGAGCAGCACATGTTCTGGTATGTTGCAACATTTCTTTACTTGACATCCGCTACTGTAATTTCCAGAGTAGTTTTGTCATCTGAAACGTTTATCATTGTCATTGACCATCCGGGCTGTGCTTGCGTGTAATTAATAAGACAGTCTTTAATTCGAATTCTGCAACATCTTGGTTTCTCTAAATTCGGTTAATTTGCGACTTACGACTTCGTATTTGTAGGTAGAACTTACATGTGAACTAGAAACTGGTGGCAATTTTGTTCCCTTTTAATATTGTGTGCAAATTTGTCTTTGCAGTTCGCCAAACAGTAATGTTCAGTGCTACATGGCCTCTTCCTGTTCATCAATTAGCACAGGAGTTCATGGATCCTAACCCAATTAAGGTGTGGATCTTCATGGTTGAGCAATATGGTTTATTAATTTATACGAGTAAACTGGCAAGAATGATTAGCTCTCTTTCAGGTTGTTATAGGTTCGGAGGATTTAGCTGCCAATCATGATGTTATGCAGATAGTTGAGGTATGGATTCACAATTTGGCTTTGGTTATTCTTTTCGACATCATTTGTCATCTGTTTGTTTCACTCTGTTGCCTTTGCAGGTACTAGATGATCGTTCACGTGATGAACGCTTGGTTACCCTTTTACAGAAGTATCACAGTTCCAAAAGGTACTCTCTATTTTTTATACATACTAATGCTTTTTTTAACCTCGTTTTGTGGTCTTTCATTCTGAATTTGGTCTTGCTAGGTTGGGTCTCTTTTTATTATGACTTCTTAAGTACGTGCAAAGCTAACAGAAACCATGTGCAAATAGTTTATCTTGATGGTCTTGCAATAGCAATGACATCGTGCGCCATCTGATATGGTCAATTTTTCCATTTATCAGTAACAGGGTATTGGTCTTTGTCTTGTACAAGAATGAAGCTTCTCGTGTAGAGCAGATGCTTCAATCAAGGTATTTTCCTGTCAAGTCAGGTCACGAAATGGACTAAGTGAATGAACTAAAGCATCTCTAACCCTTCATAGTACTTTTTTTTTTGTCTCATTCTCCGCTTTCTTTTATAGAGGCTGGAATGCTGTATCTATCCATGGCGATAAAAAACAACATCAGCGCACAATGGCACTGTCATTGTTTAAGAAGGGAACATGTCCTTTGATGGTATGTTTTGTCAACCAACGTTTTAGTTTATGTCGATTATGTGACTTTTTTAAGACAATAAAACAGTAGTCGGCTCAATGGAGCACTAGTGCAATTTCTTAACAGCAGTCAGGCATCATAATTTCTTTTTGCTGCATGGTGGTCAATTCCTTAAAAAGTTGAGTTGCCTGATATCTGCAGATTGCAACTGATGTTGCTGCTCGTGGATTGGACATTCCAGATGTGGAAGTTGTGATTAACTATAGTTTTCCTCTAACAACAGAGGATTACGTCCATAGAATTGGAAGGACTGGACGTGCTGGAAATAAGGGTGTAGCGCACACATTCTTCACAAAAGAGAACAAGGTTACCTATGAAAGACCCTAGGATTATTTCTTGCCTTAGGAATTAGCAGTGGTGATGATTGACCTGTGGCTGCTGGCAGGGGCTTGCTGGGGAGTTGGTCAATGTTCTCAGAGAAGCTGGGCAAGTTGTGCCTGCTTCTCTTCTGAATTTCGGTACTCATGTGAAGAAGAAGGTGTGTGGAAAATAATCAAGTTCGTTAATTGTAATTACAAATTTATTTTCTGTTCAGGGACTTACTATTTTATAATCTGATTCAGATTCATATTATTTTGATTAATTTGTCCTGCAAATGCAGAAATTTATGTGGTTTTTTGGTGTTAACCCAAAGTCCTTTTAAGGTCGTGCTATCCATGTGTTACCAGAGAAACTGCATTACTATCTTTGTTTTTATGTTCTTTTCTCACTTGGCAGGAATCCAAGCTTTATGGAGCCCACTTCAGAGAAATTGCTGCAGATGCTCCAAAAGCTAAGAAAATCACATTTGACAACTCTGATGATGAGGACTGAATTACTGATGACAGTGGTAAGTAGTGGCTTTAGCTTGCATAAAAATGGTTTGGTTTTAAGTGCATTTGTGAGGCTCTTTTAATCTCGACTTTTTTTCTTTTCAATTTTTAAATAGTGAATGTGTTCTTTGGAGGATGCTTCACAGAAATATCACTATAGTGATTCTGAGTTGTGCCATCAGAATACCCGAACCCAATATGGCTGATCATTGGGTTCCGGAGCTGTGTTCTTGCTCTATTTTGGAGATTTTAATGTCTTTTAGTATTCTAGCTAATAGGTCAGGCGAATGATATTTTTATCAAGGAGACGAGGTGGCTCCACCATGTACACCTGAGGATCATATTATTGTTGCCAATTTGATTGCATTTTGTGTCTGCAAAATCAATGAATGTGTTGCCACTGTCGACTTTGCTTCCCTGTGATATTGTATTGGAGATGCTTCATGATATAGTTTCTCACAGAGTACTTGCTGCTTCTATATTTGCATGCTCTTGATTTCATCGGGTTCAGCGAACTCTGTTTAGTTGATGCATTAGAAATTTAGAAGAGGATAATTGTGTTCAATGAAATTGGACGTGGTTGGTTTGGATGGGAAATGCTGAAAGTTGACTGATGTGCAGGTTTGTTTGAATGTATGTCCATTGTACTAGCTTTCGTTGAACATGTTTCTGAGTTGAATTAGGTTGCACTCTCTGGAGAGGATAACAGAAGGCAATTGCACTTGCTACGAGGCTTCTTCACTTCATAGTTTGCAATATCGGTGTCTGTGTGTACAAGTTGCATGTGGACCGCTTTCTTTAGGAGAAAGTATATCCCAAACGGCTAACGTCAGACAAAATGGGACAACAGAGTTCGAGGGTCTCATGTTGCTAAACCATCCATGGAGATAGGAGTTGCCTTTGGTCAGCCAGCAGAGGAGGAGAATGCAGCAGATCGTAGAGTAAGTGGCGCAATGAGTCATATAGAATTCATGTAGGGTTTCTCTTTATGGGAAACTTCTGGTTTTTTACTTATTTGAGCTCTTTATATGGGGTATTGCTTTTGTCATCCTTACTTTGTTATTGGCATTGATAAGGCGAGTTAAAATAGTGAGCACGAAAGGAGTAGTAATTATCTTCAACTCGTATTTGGTTATTTTATTCTATCAATGGAAGATAAAAAGGAAATTTATCCATGGTAATTTAGTTTACTGTGATCGTGAGATCATAGAATTCAATGTCGTAATATGAAAGGGCTTTCCGATCTTCTCCCTCTGTGCGATTTGAAAGCACACGCTTTTGCTTTTAGAATCTTCCTCGATAAGTGTGAAGAATGAGCTGGTGTATCATTTTCGTTGGTCGCCACACGCGGCATCACTGACGTCAGGATGATTTCCAGTGGATTGTTCCTTATTACAGCAGCCAAAGCATCCCCAATTCGTTGCATCTTTTAAGGTACATCAGATTTCATGACCCGATCTGACCAACTAAGGTCATTGGATATCCTTACGAATCTTATTTTTCAGCCGACCAAAAAATGGAAAAGATTTGAGTTTTTATATACCCTCTGGAAGTTACCATAACGTCCGGTTTGATAAGCAGGCTCGTTGAGTCGCTCCGTCAAAACTCTATAATTCGCTTGGAGAATCATATGTCAAAAATGTTGTTGCCTATAAGTGTTCGTATATAAAATAAAGTTGATCGACAAACCCGAAATCAAGCAGAAAGTGAGAAATTCGAATATAGACGAATGATCCGAGCCCAACGAAATGACATTGTGTCCTTAAGATAAGTTGGTTCTCTCAATCGGTACTTAAGGTTCTTGGACAATTGCCTCTCAAGATAGAACGAATCGTTTTTCCTATGAAGCGGTATTTCTCCAAAGGAAATCTTCAAATGCAACTTTGCAGATTAATGGCACAAATGATAATAATGAAATGGGAACGCACATTTAGAAGAAAAAATGAGAGAGAGAGAGAGAGAGAGAGAGAGAGAGAGAGAGAGAGAGAGAGAGAGAATTTTTTCGAGCAAGTCATTTGAACCAACCCTTTGAAGACTATTTATATTAGTATAAAAATGAACGTCGACAAAGAGTTACAAATTTGTACAGTTTCGTTGATGAAGGATTACGAACCTTCATGAAAGAACACGAACCGAACAGCTCTCTTTTTTCCGAACAAACATGGTTGTTCAATCAAAGAAACAATTTCCGAACAAACATACATGTTCGGACATGCCCATTCGAATTGGGTCCGTTCGGTTTAAAAAGAATAGAATAAATAAAATTGATAGGTAAAAAAAAAATAAAAATAAATAGGAATGTGCAGGACTGAATCAAGAGGTGGTGCGTGTGTGTGTGAGCCGATCTAGTTTTGCGTAGGTCCTCTCCCTTTCACAAAAGTAAGGTATCCCTTAGGGTTCAAATCAAATTATGAGGTTTCAATATTTAAATTCATCTTTCATTTACTCTTTTTTTCAATGTAAAACTCTCCATTCTTCACTTCTTATTCAATTTCTTACGAGATTTTAAAATCAAAGTCCCAAAAAAAAAAAAATCGGCATGAATGCATATGCAAGTTATGGTCACGTTGAAGTACCTACTCTCAAATTTTTATTTTTTTTTTTAAAGGGTTGTGCTGATCTTTGCGCCTCGTACTTGCCGATGTTACTTGTGATGTGATTGAACATATTATTAAAGACATCCTGTAGAATACACAAAATAGTCTCGATTGGCTGCGACGAATCGCCTTCGTTCTCGACCGTGTCATGATCATGACTTTTTTGAAGCAAAACGCAAGGGTAAGGGTGGCAAAACTGTCGGTACATGAGTCATTATTGGAATTCGTCCTTCTTGACGGAACGCTTCCATTGGACTCGTGTGAAGTACGAAATGGACAGGAAATGATATTAAAAGACTAAGGAAGACTGAAACGCTTGACGGAGGTAAAGTCGCTTACAGAGTCATTTGAAAACCAAATATTGGCTCAACAATCTCAGCCCCGACCCTGATAATTAACTTCATTATTCTGTATGGTAATATAATGTTGACGGTAATTATGCTCCACCAAATTTCAAATGGAATTTGTTATCCATTCATAAAGAAAAAAATAAATATTTATATGGTCATGTTTGATCAAGAACATTTCAAAAGAACACGGACCGATAGATTGGTGACTTATACAACGAGGAAACGTAAATTCACGGAAGTCATAAAAATTTCATATCGATATATTTTTCCTTACCCTTGATCTCGTGATATTAACCGTCCCTGTACCCAAAATTTCTTTGCCGGTGGAGTCGCATATCTATTGGGAGAAAGCGGGTACTTTGATTTCAAGTTTCCATAACAAGTGGGCAGAAACAAAAAGGAAGAGTCAAAATTTCTTTGCCGGTGGAGTCGCATATCTATTGGGAGAAAGCGGGTACTTTGATTTCAAGTTTCCATAACAAGTGGGCAGAAACAAAAAGGAAGAGTCAAAATTTCTTTGCCGGTGGAGTCGCATATCTATTGGGAGAAAGCGGGTACTTTGATTTCAAGTTTCCATAACAAGTGGGCAGAAACAAAAAGGAAGAGTCAAAATTTCTTTGCCGGTGGAGTCGCATATCTATTGGGAGAAAGCGGGTACTTTGATTTCAAGTTTCCATAACAAGTGGGCAGAAACAAAAAGGAAGAGTCTTGTGTCCAATTCTCCAGCCCCTATTTTAATCCGATCGTGCTATACGTCAGCCCACTTTCGTCAGCACACTTTGCCATTTTGTCTTGCAGCTGGTGTTCTATAAAAGAAGAGGAGAAGCAGGGGAGAGAGAGAGACAGAGAGAGACAGAGAGCGCGCGAGGAAAGTTTGGATTCATCGAGCCAGTGGATACATCGACACGCCGGATCAACGTTGTTTCGAAGCGCTCGGTAAGAATTCCAGGTCTTGATTCCTTTAATCGCAGATTATTTCCTAGTAAAGTAATAGTTTCCAGCGGTACTGTTAAGTTCTGAGTTAGTGGGTTGGCTCTACAGCTTGTCTACTTAATCGCATATTGTAAAGAACTTTGGGGTGTCGTGGACATGTAGAATCTTACACAGGTTGACTGTTTGATCGGGATGAAACTTTAAAGTTCGTTATGCACTGCTGGAACCAGATTCGAACTGTTGTGTGTCGATGCCGGTTTTTGAGTTTTAACAAGCACTTTGCTGAAACAACTACAGGGGCTCCCAAGTTCGGCTTGTTCATTTGTGATTCTTCCTTAGGTGATCAATTCGCTCTGTCTGAAAATTACTCCAAATTGCTTGACATAACGAGAAAATAGTGCTTTATAATCATAGATTCAGTATGTAGTTGAGTAAGCGGTCCATACGATGCAATGAACTTCAGCGTCAGAAACCAACATCAACATGAGAAGTTGAGATATATGCGTTTGCATGAGGAGAGGCATATGATCATAAGCTAGTACATACTTTTTGTTTTGGCCCTTTTGAGAACAGAGTGAGCATGAGCATGTCCAAGAATGCAAACGTATCCACCTAATGGATGGCGACATTTCAATGAACAATCCAATTCATCTGCAAGAAGCAAGCATTGTTCATAATCATCCGACAATACGGCTCATTCATCATCATCTTATTCATGATCGCGCTTTCAAACTGAGATGAACTAGTCGGGGTTTAGTGGTCTCATTACTGCGAATTCCCAAATTTAAGACGTGCTTGACCATGCATTATTTAGACCGAAAAAGGGTATTCCCTAGATTGAGATACGGGTCATTTATAATGTAAGTTCTGGTCGAACATACACTTACTGTGTGAAAAGTTAAAAAAGACGACTATGTCAATGAACTGAAGAGTCTGCTATTGCGTTTATACAAAAAAGATGAGCACCTTGAAGATTAGCATGACTTAAGTAGAGGTGTATAAAAACGATATGTACATCAATATGCTTTGAGGTGATTCTCTTTTCTGGCTTTAAAGAATTCTGGGGTCACAGAAATAGTTGGCTCGTTATCTTGCAAGAACAATCATTTCTTGAACACCATAAATGAATTTGACCTCTGCTCTATCCACGTTTCGGGAACAATGAGCCACTGAACCTCACAAGTCTAGAGCTAAAACCAGTACTTAAATTTTAGACAGTTCTGAGAGGCCTCAGCTTTTCCAGACCATTTGCACAGTTTTAGATTTTTGAGTGGGACCTGAAATGCTCGAATAAATGTAGTGAATCCACAATGCAAAGCATCAAGAAGCGGAAATCTTAAAATCTCCGAGAGCCAAGCGAAGTTGGAGATAAGAGACTAGTAGCTCTAAAAGCAATACATGCCCTGAGAAAGTGTAGTCAACTAGTGCTGCAGGAGTAAACTTTATCTAAATGGTTTTGGAGCCCAACATGTTGAAGCATGGAGTCTACCCTATATACGAGCACATTTAGTAATGCACATCAATTTGAATCATAAAACCGCTGACACAGTTTGCAGTATTGTGACAGCCACTGACCTCTGATCTTGCAAAGTTCCAAGCAGAGAATGGCAGAAAGTGCAGTGCTGTATCTACTTAGCAAGCTGGAAAGCTTTGTTGGGAATGGGATTCAGCAAGAAAGAGATGGTCACGAAGAATGGATGTCTCTGATGAGAGAATTTGAGCGCATCAAGGCCTTCCTAAAAACTGCAGATTCCATGGAAGAGTGCAATGAAGAAGTCAAAGTATGGGTTAAGCAAGTACGAGAAATTGCGTATGAAGCTGAAGATGTTCTTGATGAATATAAGCAACTCTCAGGGCAGGATCATCAAACTGAGGGCTTTCTACGAATGATTCAAACTAGTGTCAGAAACAGGAAAGCTCGACACCGACTGATTTCAGCTATGAAAAGCATCAGCCCCAGAATCAAAAGTATCTGTGAAGGACAGCAGAGACTGTTTGACGGTTTCAGCACAACTGAGAGAGGTTCAAGCTCAACCTCTTCTTACGAAGACAACAAATGGCAAGACCATCGAGGTGATGCACTTCTGGTAGAAAAATCTGATCTGGTGGGCATCGAAGAGCCCAAAAAGGAGCTTGTCGAATGGTTGGTCCAGGGTGTTTCGCAATGCGAGGTAATTTCAGTGGTTGGCATGGGAGGTTTGGGGAAGACAACCCTGACAAAGCAAGTTTATGATGACCCAGCAGTGAAGAAACGATTCACAGTACGAGCTTGGGTCACTCTTTCTCCCTCATTAAGGACGGAAGATCTGCTGTTAGACATGCTTCAACAGATCACCAGTAGCATCATGAAGACGGTTCCAGCGGAAGCAAAAACTCGCGATAGCAGTTGCATTAGAACGATGATCAAAGACCTCCTCCAGAAAAGGAAATCGAAATACCTAATCGTCCTAGACGATGTGTGGGACATGAACAAATGGGATGCAGTCAAATGTGCGTTACCCAACAATAACAATGGCGGTCGGATAATGGTCACAACAAGGAAATCAGATCTAGCATCAGCATCCGGCACTGGATGTGCAGGGAAGGTCTACAACATGAAGCCCTTGTCAGCTGAACAGTCACATGAACTTTTCTGTAGGAAGACGTTCAAAGAGAAAGCGTGCCCCAGCCATTTGGAGGAAATTTGTCGACACATCTTGAGAAAATGTGAAGGACTTCCCCTAGCCATTGTGGCCATCGGTGGTGTTCTGGCCTCAAAGGACACAAGAAGAATTGATGAATGGGAACTTGTCCGTCGCAGTCTCCGTTCCGAAATCGAAGACAACGAAAAGCTAAAAAATCTGAAGCAGGTTCTTTCATTGAGTTTCAATGATTTGCCTTATTACTTGAAGTCCTGTTTTTTGCATTTGAGCGTATTCCCTGAGGCTCACAATGTCGAGTGTATGAGGATAATCCGACTCTGGGTAGCAGAGGGCTTTGTTGAAAGGAAAGAAGGTAAGACCCTGGAAGAAGTTGCTGCGGACTACCTTGATGAGCTCTTGAACAGAAGCCTCATCCAAGTGGCAGAGACAACCAGTGATGGAAGGGTCAAAATGTGCCGAGTTCATGGCCTTTTGCTGGAAATAATCATTTCAAAGGCAAGGGATCAGAATTATGCAATCATAGACCAGGAACACAGCGAACTGTGGCCAGAAAGAGTTCGTCGCCTCTCTGTACACAAAGCGTTTCAGGTTGCGCAGCAAAACCGATCACTTTCCCATCTCAGATCGTTGTTAATGTTTGGCGTGGACAGGTCTTCTGTTGATGACGCTCTCTCATCTGAATTCAACCTTCTCAGAGTCCTAGATTTATGTCATGCTCCAGTAGGCCGCTTCCCAGTTCAGGTACTTGACATGAATTGTCTTAGGTTTCTAAGCTTGAGATCTAGTCATATTCAAACCATTCCAAGTTCCATAGGGAACCTTCAGAACCTAGAGACGCTAGACCTCAAAGACACTCATGTCATGGCATTACCTGTGGAGATAGCAAAGCTTCAGCGACTACGTCATCTCCTTGTGTATCGGTATGAGACAATAGCTTATTCGCACTATAAATATGGTTTCAAAACCCCTGCAGATATCGGAGCTCTGCAGTCTCTGCAAAAGCTATGCTATATAGAGGTAGATGACGAAAGAAACCGTCGCAATATTTTGGGGCTGGGGAAACTTGATCAGTTAAGGAGGTTGTGTGTGTTAAAGTTGAGGAGAGAAGACGGAAGGAATCTGTGCTCATCGATAGCAAAGTTAACCAACCTCTCCTCACTGGCTGTCTATGCATTCGATGATGAAGAAGAACTCGATCTGCATCACCTTTCTTCACCTCCGCCACTACTTCAGAGGATCTTCTTGAGGGGACACTTACAGACCTTACCAAGCTGGATTGCGAACCTCCACAGCCTCGTAAAACTACGCCTGAGAATGTCCTGTTTAAGGGATGATCCACTGGAATCCCTTCAAAATTTGCCCAGTCTGGTTCATCTCGAGTTGCTGCATGTTTATAATTGGCAAACTTTGCGCTTTGAGGCCAAAGGGTTCATGAAACTTAAGACATTGGGGCTCGATCTTTTCGATGAGCTCGAGTTCATACAGGTGGAGGAGGGAGCAATGCCCTGTCTAGGAAAGTTGATCATCCAGCGGTGCAAATTGCTCAAGGATCTGCCATTAGGAATCGAGCACTTAAAGATGCTCAAGGTGTTGGAGTTCTTCGACCTGCCTGATGAATTAGTCCAGAAACTTAAGCCGGACGAACAAAATGAGGACTATCAGAAGGTTGCGCACGTTCCTGAAATTCGTTACGCTTACTGGAGAGAGCAAGGTTGGGATGTCACGTCTGTAGAGACATCGGTCGAGGAAGAGGGCTCTCGTTTGCAGAGTTCTAGTATGAGGAGTAGTGAACTACCTCCTTGTTGGAAATAAGTGTCTAGTAGTGAACTACCTCCTTGGTGGAAATAAGTGTCTATATCTTCTGTGAATCAATCTTTTCCAGGGTGTTTATGTTTACACTGCCATGGAAAATTCGATGTAATGCAGTTTACAGTAAATGAATTCTCAAACATATTCGAATGTTCGTTTTCGATTTGGCAATGTTTGGTCATTCAGTAACATTTTGTTCCTTACAGGGCTCCACCATTTATGGTTACCATTCCATGAATACAACCGATTTATACAGGATGGATGACATATCTCGTGCTGACCAATAAAGATAATCGAAGATTGAGATTTTTTCTCTTTCATGCTTGTTATAAGCGGTTGGGCCATCAATTGTAAAGTAAACCCTAGATCATTCATTCATAGAGGTGTGAAATAGATGGGTCGGGTCGGGTCGGGTTTAGATTGGGTCGAACATGGTCCGACTTATATTGACCTGTCTAGCTCGTTGTGACCTATATTTAATGATCCATACCCAACTCAACCCGCAACCGAACCATGCACGACCCGACCCGTTTTTGACCAATATTAACAAAACACTCTAATATTCTAAAAAAACCTACACTATTCATTTAACTTATTTTAAGCTTTTCATATATATATATATATATATATATATATATATATGTTACCTGAAAAAAAATCACATTAAATAAAAAAAAGCAAATTAAACAATAAAATCTAGTGAATTTTGACTATGCTACTTAATCATTCATTAAATAGATAATTAGAGATCGACTCTGCTCTTTAATTGGACTCATGCCAAATGGATTTAAGCACTAGCTCTATTCTTAATTGAATCTTGGGGATTGAGCCCATTGAACTCGGTCAATCTTTGGTTAAACCCGGTCTTCTCTCTTCCCTTCCCTCTTGTGAATCCACGAGAATGACCGTCGACATTTCATTGATTTATTTTTTTGGTCAAAGATATTTCATTGATTTCAATTACATAAACTGACGAGGCCCACGCTCCGCGCTCGAATTTTTCCTTTTGCAGGTTCTTAGCCACACCCTGCACCCTCCCCGACGCTACAACTAACTCTCCGGAAAAAGCTCACCACGGGAGGTGGCGGCGACCGGCTGACGGGCAGCGGTCGGCAGGGGAGGGCGGTGGTAATGGTAGCAGTGGTTAATGATGGGCGGGCGGTGATTGACGGGCAGCGGCGCGGTGGCTAGCGGTGAAGGCGGTCGGTGGCAACGGTGGTCGGCGGTGGTGATAGTTGATGGCGGCGGCAGGAGACGGTGGTCGGCGGTGGTGGGCGGCGGCGGTTGGCGATGGCGGCTGCTGGAGGTGGTGGTGGGCGGCCCAGGTACAGCGATGACTTAACCTTTTGATGGGTCGACAATATATCGAAAATGGGTTCTATATGGGTTACATGTGTAATCCATTTTTGACCCATTAGATTTATTTTCAAATTTTTGGACCCATTTTTACGGAGCCCTCTAAAAGCTAACAACCCATATAAGACTCATTTATTTAAAATATGGGTCAAAAATGGATGATGGATCCGTGCTCTAATCATTCATGAATTTGGATATGATTTAACCAAACTGAAAAGGATTATCAGTGGTCGGCATTATCGCCTAGGTAATGAAGATTAAAATTAAGGAAATATCCTCCGAATCGATGATTTTCCGGGAGACAAGCGGACCATTAACTTTCCGCTGACTGTTTCACTTCCAAATGAATTTGGTCTTAACAAAACAAGGAATGAACTGCTACTGCTTATTCAAACGTAGCCAAACGGCAAGCAATAGTCGAATTGATGGGGCTCGACTGTCAACTTCACCGTCATCGATTTAGGTCTACTCACCAAAGTTCATTGCATTTAGCGCATTATTGTAGCTTCAAGCACCATTATTGTATAACTGGTAGAGTTGGAAGACAGTGGAAATATATATCTGTTAGGTACATCAAGCGATTTCAATCCAATTTTTTTTTCAGTTAGGTTTGCTATCAATACTGCAATTTTTGCTTCACTAAGACAAAACCAAATTACGCTCTAGCAATAGAAAGGGTTCGGGCAATCGTTTATTTGACTAGTCGAGCTACTCGAATTTGACTCATGGATTGCTCAAACTCTGCTCGGTTATTTTTTAGTTCAACCAGCTCGAGCACTTATCAAGCAGAGCTCAGTCTTGAATATTGCGAGCCCAATCGAAAATTACACATACATTTGTAAATGGATGTAAAACTAATAATATACTCATTCAATAGCATGCCGAGTCGAGTTGAATCAAGCTCTGAGCATCGAACTGCATTGACTCGACTCGACGACATCCCTAGCTGATGCTGCAACCTTTCGGCAGCCTGTATGATGAACTGTTCGGAGGAACAAATTGAAGAGAGCCGTAGGACCATATTCTCTATCCCAATATGTTATCAAAACCCTTTGTGGGAAAAAAGAAGCAGCCTCCCCATCCTCTGCATTTTCAATGGTTTCCGATCAGTACACGCAAACGAGGGTTTGGTAAAACGGACGAAGACGACTGTCATGCATGTGCACAGGCAAGACGAACGAGAGGACTTCCTCTTGACCGAGGATGGGGCATTAAATTCATCGAATTTGACAGGGCTTGACCATCCTTCACGCTTAATCCTTATCTTGCAATCCTGGACTTCATGTCAAGCTCACGATCTTATCGGATTCGGGTCAAGAAAATTAAGTGATCAACATCATTTAATTAACAGTCAATTATGGGCGCTTGGTGCTCCAGTAAAGAAAGCTATAGCAAAAGTTGTTTCTTTTAAGCACAAAGGTCTGGACTTTAGCAAAGAAAAAGCAGACACGCACCCCCAATTTGAACCGTGAATCATATCTCCTCCACCTAATGGACGGTGACTATTGAATACACTGAGAGAGAGAGAGAGAGAGAGAGAGAGAGAGAGGTGTGAGTGTTGATGATAGTCTCTTCTTTATAGTTTTGATGATTATCGTGTCTAACCTGATTTCTCATCTACAGGTCACTGCTTACGTTAGTTTGCATATTGACCCCCAAGTGCTAATTTAACTTCTTTCACAATCTTCTGTGCGTCAGCCCACTCTACGTCACAGTGAATTGCCTCACCAAACAATGCAATTCATTGCCTAATGTTTCCCTCGCTCAAGAACTTGGATTACAATACTCTAACCAGAGGTTAACCCTAGCTTAAGTCTAATCAAGATTATAATTAAAAAAAAAAAGTAGTTGAATAGCCATACAGACCACCGAATTGCTCCTTTGTCCTTGAACAAGAAGACAAAGTGTGGAGAGGTTACTTGGATACCTCTTGTAAGAACCCAAGTACCTGAAGGAGGTAACTAGAAGACGTCACCCTACCGTTAGCTTCTTTTGCAATATGTCCGGTCGGACATGGATTCATGACTGCATTCGATAAGTTTTCTTCAGTCTAGAAATCCCTTTGTCATAGGTTATGAATTTGGGAATTTAAACAGATTCTGACATGGAAGGGCCACGACTAACTTGCATGACACAGATTATGTCCTGTGAAATTTTCCAGAACAAAGACATGTACGAACTGAGAGCTAAAGCTAATTATGCAATGGATTCACCAAATAGCATTGCTTCGAGGAAAGCAAAATGTAAATGAAGGCACAAACCGCGGGGACAATGATGGACGAAATCATCTCGGTGAGTCCCTCGATCAAAGTTACTCCTAGGTGAACATCAAATTTCACATCACACTAATGACATCAACTTTTCCCTATAAGAATAAATTCAACTCTTCCCATTTTTCTCAGGGTAACAAGCAGAAACACAATGGTCAGTCGTTAACACAAACCTCAAGTTTAGGCATTTGAATGGCTTTGCTTTCAGGATGCATACACTCTATCCAGGACTACTGTACCTGTAAGCAAGCTAAAGAAATTCAGTACAAAGCAGCATATACTTAGTACTGAATAATTTGAGTAAGAGAAGGCAAAGATTTAAAATACGAGAAACGGCACTAGAAGCTGCAAAAGCAATACATAAGTTTGCATGTCAACATGATGTGAAAGACATAGCAAATGAGCACCAGTTCAATTGGTCTGGATGTAGAGCCCCACCTGACTTTTTACGATATAAACTGAACTATAAATTTAAACGTCAGAGTCATTCCCATCAAGCTAAACCTAAAGGAGAAAAATTGGAATCAATATTCTTAGGCACTATGAAACCCAGCAACTCCTGAAATTTCAGAAAGCCAAGTGTAGAGAATGGCCGAAAGTCCAGTGATCTATCTGCTCGGCAAGCTTGCCAGCTTTTTCGAGAATGAGTTCCAGCATATGAGACAGGGCCGGGAAGAAATGATTGTGCTGAGAGGCGAATTCGAGCGCATCAAGGCCTTCCTGAGAGTTGCAGATTCCATGGAAGAGAGCAACGAGGAAGTCAAAGTATGGATCAAGCAAATAAGAGAAGTCGCATATGATGCTGAGGATGCTCTTGATGAATTCAAACTGCTCTTGGCACATGATCATGAGGGGCGCGGTCTTCTTTACAAGATCCCTTGCTGTATCAGGAATATGAAAGCTCGATATCAGTTGACTGCTGCAATCAAAAGCATCAGCTGCAGAAT
This sequence comes from Rhodamnia argentea, assembly GCF_020921035.1. Taxonomy (NCBI): domain Eukaryota; kingdom Viridiplantae; phylum Streptophyta; class Magnoliopsida; order Myrtales; family Myrtaceae; genus Rhodamnia; species Rhodamnia argentea. The sequence continues at coordinate 8,161,498 of NC_063158.1, forward strand.
GAAAGACATCTGTGAAAGCCATCAGAGACTGTCTGAAAAATCAAACAGAGACCAAGAAGGTTCGAGCTCCACCTGTGAAGACGACACGTGGCAAGATCATCGAGCAGATGCAGTCTTTGTAGAAAAATCTGGTCTGGTGGGCATTGAAGAGCCCAAGAAAAAGCTTACTCAGTGGCTTGTTGACGGCATTTCAGAGAGGGAGGTGATATCAGTTGTTGGAATGGGAGGGTTGGGGAAGACGACTCTGGTAAAGCAAGTTTTTGATGATCCAGTTGTGAAGAAGCACTTTCCTGTGCGTGCTTGGGTCACACTTTCTCCATCTTCGAAGACAGAAGAGCTCCTAATGGACATGCTTCAACAAATTGCCAGTACCATCATGAAACCGGTTCCAAGTGGAGCAGACACCATGAACATCGATTGGCTGAAAATGATGATCAAGAGCTTCCTACAGGGAAGAAGATCAAGGTACCTGATTGTTCTTGATGATGTCTGGCACATGGACAAATGGGATGCTGTCAAGTATGCATTGCCCAACAATAACCGCGGAAGCCGGATAATGATCACAACCCGGAATGGTGAACTGGCACAGGCATCCTGCACTGAATTTGATGGGCAGGTCTATGAAATGCAGCCGTTGCCGGTCGAACAATCATGGAAGCTATTCTGCAGGAAGACTTTCAAGAAAAACTTGTGCCCCTCCCATCTGCAGGACATCTGTACCGACATTTTAAAGAAGTGCGAGGGCCTGCCCCTAGCAATTGTGGCCATAAGTGGCGTCCTGGCTACAAAAGACAAGCGGAGAATAGAAGAATGGGATTTGGTCCGCCGTTGTCTTCGTTCAGAAATTGATGGCAATGACAAACTCAAAAACATGAAGAAGGTACTTTCACTCAGCTTTAATGACTTGCCTTACTACCTGAAGTCCTGTTTATTACAGACATCTATATTCCCTGAGGCTCACATAATTGAGCGCATGAGGCTAACTAGACAATGGGTAGCAGAAGGTTTTGTTGAAATGAAAGATGCTAAGACCATGGAAGAAGTTGCAGATGGTTACCTAAATGAGCTTGTATATAGGAGTCTTATCCATGTGGTGGAGAGAGACAAGGATGGGAGGGTGAAGTCATACCGAATCCATGGCCTTTTGCGGAAGATCATCATTTCAAAGTCAAGAGACCAGAATTTTGCAGCAATAGTTGACGAACAAAGTTCAGCGTGGCCAGATAGAATTCGTCGCTGCTCAATTCACAATGAGCTTCAGATTGGACAACAGAACTTGTCACTTTCCCATCTCAGGTCCTTGTATGTATTTGGGGTAGACAAATTTTCCCTATATAGAATTCTATCTGGTGATCTGAAACTTCTTAGTGTTTTGGACTTGCAAAATGCTCCATTGAGGAGGCTCCCGGTGCAAGTTGTAGACATGCGTTGTCTAAAGTTTTTGAGTTTGAGGCATACTCAAATTCAGACAGTTCCAACATTCATAGGAAGGCTTCAGAACTTAGAAACTCTAGACCTCAAACACACTTATGTCACTTCATTGCCTGTAGAGATCATGAAGCTCCAACGCCTTTGCCATCTACTTGTATATCGTTATCAAACTGTATCATATACGCACTACAAACATGGCTTCAGCACCCCAGCACATATTGGAGCTCTACAATCTCTACAAAAGCTTTGCTACATAGATGCTGAGGATGATAGAACCAACAATGTTATAAGTGAGCTCGGGAAGCTAAATCAGCTGAGAAGACTATGCATTCTAAAGTTGAAGAAAGAAGATGGAAGGAAATTGTGCTGGTCAATTGCGAAGTTGACAAACCTCCAGGCCCTGGCTGTTTCTTCATTAAGAGATGATGAAGACATTGATCTGCAGTACCTTTCATCTCCACCACCGCTACTTCAAAGGATCTACCTGAGAGGACGTATGCAGGCATTACCACATTGGATAGCAAACATGCATAGTCTTGTCAAATTACATTTAAGATGGTGTTGCCTAAAGGAAGATCCACTGCCATCCCTCCAGGATTTGCCCAATCTTGTACATCTCGAATTACTTCAAGTTTACGATTGGCACACACTATGCTTTAAGGCTAAAGGGTTTCAAAAGCTCAAGATATTAGGTCTTGATTATTTTGAGGACCTAACATTTGTACAGATAGAGAGGGAAGCAATATCTAGCCTAGAGAAATTGATCATCCAGCGATGCAAACAGTTGAAGAGTATGCCATCAGGAATCGAGCATCTCACCAAGCTCAAAGTGCTGGAGTTCTTTGACATGCCTGAAGAATTAACCGAGAAGCTTAAGCTAGCAGAGAAGGATGAAGATTATCAGAAAGTGGCACATGTTCCAGAACTTCGTTATGGCTACTGGAGAGATGGGGCTTGGGATGTTACTTCAGTTGAGAGGTCAGGAGAGGAATGGAGCTCTCGACCTCAGGACACTATGACGAAGAGAAGTAATCTTCCTCCTTGTTGGAAATAATGATATGCTATACCTTGAGTAACACACTTTTTCTCGATTTGCGCCCGTGTATTGTAACTAATGAGGCTGATAATGTTCATGCAAACATCAAAGGTTTATTGTCTCCAAGAAAACTGGGTAGGCCATTTTGTAGCCTGGAATTGCATCTGATATAGTGTCTACGCTATCCACCATGTGCATGTCGCTCGGGTGCACACCTATATATGTAGGCTTGGCAGTTCATCTATCCTTCATGGCAATATCTTCCGTATATGGAAGAGATCTTTCTAAGATGACATGTCAAATGACACCACATTTCTAACACATTAAGAAACAAATTTTTCATGCACCAATATGTTATTACTCATATAAAGAGTTAGTATAACTATGTTGCATTATGTGAATTATACGTAAAATTAGGTGTTTAAATGCATCTAATTAAGTCAAGAGGGTTAAACCATACATAACACCTCCATTCCCCATAAAACTCGATCAAGCAGGCTATGCTCAATTACATATCGTTGGTGTGCCATGCAAACCAGTGGCATCATAACATTTATACCTCCATCCCCAAATTCAGTGACCTCAATCACAAAATTGTCCTAAATCACTCGAGCACATTTAAATTCTCCGAAACAAGCATGTTCCCTTCATCAAGAGGGCAAATTTAGGAAGGGTAGAAGAAATGATGCCACTTTTTCCGAGGAAAGCAAGGAGACGTGGCTGGTAACTCCATTGTTTAACTCATCCAAGAAATGCGGATAAGAGAACGAAACATGTCTAAACACCACATTTCAGTCCGACTTATACAGCAGGACAAGAAGTTACCTTTTTCCCCTGTGCTTTCCAGTTCTTTGACCGATGGAATCGGAGAAGGATTCATCCGGAATAGCAGTGCTACTTGAAGGATAGGCACCAATCACTTAACTGAAACGAACTACGAAACCCTTAATTGTGTTCAAAGAGAGAGAGAGAGAGACATAGAATCAAATCGTTCTTTCAGCTTAAGACCATGTAGACATGCGAAGAAATCAGCAAAACCAAACAATCGATTACTCAATCTAGAGGGTCATCCCGTTCAACCTCGACAGTCGAAGGGATAAATTTGAGAAGGCTAGAGGATTTAAAGTGAGGGTTCGTCGATCACGGACTTCCCAAAAGGCCAATCTCTAAGGCTGGTGGTGCCCTCGGAGCGTACGGACAAGCATTACGACGCCGATTCGGATTCGACACTGGCACTGTCGCCATGCGAGGAGGAGGAACGATGACATTTTCACAGTTCTTCAGAGGAGAAGACGACCACAACGACGAAGCGGGAAAACGCGCCAAAAAGCGCCCCGGCCCCCGTGACCCATTTTGATTTGCAACCTCTTTGCTTACGCTCCAACGAAGCAAAAATTTTCCTTTCATTAAAAATTTAGAAGGATAATTTCAAATAAAGATTCAAAGTGCTCTTATTTTTTCAAATAAATGTCTAAAATAGCCACACAGTCTTAGAAAAGAGTTTGACTTGAAGGACATTTTCGTCATTTACTTTTTTATTTTTCTCCTTTTTTCTTTTTTTTTTCCTTTTTCTAATTTTAAAAATTAACTTTTAAAAAGAAAAAACACAGGCGGGAGGGGCCTAATCGCCACCTAGAGGCGAGGGCTTGTTGGCCCTCGCCAAGATTTTGGAGAAGGTCATGGCCTTCTCCCGGTTCGAGCCCTCGCCTCCGATTGGCGAGGGCCCGAACCATGAATTAAATTGAATATATATCAAAAGTACATAGACTACATTGAATAAATTTAAAATTTAAAGATGACATTGTGCTAAGATTTAGGGACGACGTTGAACAAATTTGCATGTCAAGGATTGCGTAGCATATTATGTCAAAGCTAAGCGACCATTTGTGTTACTATCCCAAAATCAAAATCAAAATCATGATCATGAAAATACTATGGAAGTCTAGTAGCATTGTTTGATTGTTGCTAAAAAAAAAATGAAAGAATTTTAAGGTTTAAATTAAATAAGAACAAAAAGTATGCATCGAGTAACATCATCTACCGTAAATAATATAGTATCGGCGGTGATAGGCAGTGATCTGCCGCCATTTTTTCTCGGATTCTTGTTTTGGGATAAGTAGGACTATGCATTGGCAGCTTTACTCTTACATGCCCAATTGACTTCTCATTCCTACTGCAGCATAATGAACTTAAATTTAATGGGTAGATTTATGTGATGATGAGATCTTGTTCCAACTTCATTTGCTCTACGAAAATGGACAGCCTAGGAGTTCTTGAAGAGGCAGAGGTGAAATTTGGTCCATTGGAGGCTGGACTGGAGCCAAAGTGCTCTCGCGACTCTTCACCTACGTGAACCAGCAAAGTCTGCGTTCCTCTGAATCAGACCGGTTCAAGAACATGCTCATCCGGACAAGGAAGCTTGTCTAATTGGTAATAGACTGAAATATACTATAGCCCAAGAAACCAAACGAAAAACCAAGAAAATCTGGTATTTGGCAGCATGACATCAGTAAAAAATCCCGATATTTTGTGGAAATAAAGTGCGGATGTTCATACCACTGTAATAACAACTTTTGAGGTTGTCAACCTTGAGAATGGCAGCTGCTATAGTAACCAAAGTGCTGAGAAAGGTTGGGAAAATTTTCGAGAATGAGGTGCTGAGGGTTAGAGATGGTTGGGAAGAAGTGAATGCTGTGAAAGAAGATTTTCTACGTGATGCAGATTCACTAGAAGAGGGTAGCCACTTCATCAAGGAATCAGTCAATAAACTGAGAAATCTTGCGTTTGACATCGAAGATGCACTCAGCTACTGAGGGCGCAAGATCATGGCCGTGGACTCCTTTAATTTCTACAGGAGTCACATAGCTATGTGAAGAACTGGAAAGCTTGCAGAAGGATCATGCTTCGGATGAGGGAAATAAGTCCTAAAGTCAAAAGTACCAGTGAAGAACACCAAAAGGTGTGTTATAAGTTCAAAAAAGCTGCAGAACATGGCTTGAGCTCCCCCTCTCCATCCAGCACATGGCAAGACTAGCGTGGGAACGCCCTTTTATTGGAAACGGCTGATCTAGTGGGTATTGAAGAGCCCCTTGAGCAACTGGTGAAGCGGTTGGTGAAGGGTCCTCCTGAGAAAGAAATAATTCCAGTTGTGGGAATGGGAGGTTCGGGGAAAACTACCCTCATAAAGCAAGTTTTTGAAGATCCAGCGGTGAAGAAACACTTCACAATCCGCACTTGGGTCACTCTTTCTCCACACTTGAGGACAGAGGACGTCCTCAGGGACATGCTTCGGCAAATCGCTAGCAGTAACATGAAGTCCGTACCCAGTGGAACAGACAATTTAAGTGCTGATCTACTGAAAATGATGATCAAGAGCTTGCTGCAAAGAAGAAGATCGAGGTACTTGATCATTCTTGATGATGTGTGGGGTGTTGGTGAATGGGATGCCATCAAGTATGCATTTCCCGACAACAAAAATGGCAGTCGAATAATGATGACAACAAGGGATGTCATGATAGCATTATCTTCGTGCAAGGAATTTGCTGGAGAAGTCTATAAGATGAAGCCTTTGCATGCTGATCAATCATGGAAACTTTTCTGCATGAAGACATTTGAGGGTCACTCATGCCCTTCGAATTTGAAGGAGACATGTGAATACGTTTTACAGAAGTGTGAGGGGCTGCCCTTGGCAATCGTTGCCATTAGTGGCATTTTGGCCACAAAGGACAACGACAAAATAGATGAATGGCATCTAGTACGTCAAAGCATTCGTTCTGAAATTGATGGCAATGATAGGCTGGAGAACTTGAAGAAGGTACTTTCTCTTAATTTCAATGCCTTGCCTCACCACCTAAAACCTTGTTTCTAGCTTTTCAGCGTATTCCCTAGACCAACAGATTGAGCATATGCGGTTAATTCGATTATGGGTGGCGGAAAGACTTGTTCAAACCAAAGAAGGTAAGATGCCGGAAGAAGTTGCAGAAGAGTACAATAAGGATCTCCTAAGCAGGAGCCTCATCCAAGTTGCTGAGCTAACAAGCGATGAAAAGGTCAAGACGTATCGCGTTCATGACCTCTTGTAGGAAATTAGCAGGACAGAGTCTGAAGATCGAAATTTTGCAGCTCTAGTTGATGAACATCATGCGGTGTGGACGGACAGAGTTTGGCACCTTTCAGTACACAAAACACTTCAAACTGCGTGGCCAATGAACCACTCTGGCAACTTCGCTCTCTCTCTGTTCATGTTTGGGGTAAGCAAATCATCCATTTATAGAGTGCTCTCTTCCGGTCTCAAACTACTCGGAGTTCTAGACTCGCAAGGTGCCCCCTTGAGAAGGTTTCCAACACAAGTAATTGAATTGCGTCTTCTCAGTTATCTAAATCCTAGGTGCACCAAACTCAAAAAAATTCCGAGTTCAATAGGAATGCTTCAGAACTTGAAGACCCGGGATCTTAAACATACGTTTATTTCTGTGTTGCCAGCGGAAATCACAAGGCTCCAAAACCTTCGCCATTTACTTGCATATCGTTATGAGAATATTGCTTATTCGAACAGTGAGTTTGGCTTTAAGAGCCTTGGAGATATTGGGGCTCTGCGATGTTTACAAAAGCTGTGCTACATAGAGGCAGATGATGAAAGAAGCAGCATCTTGATTAGACAGATTGGGAAGTTGATGCAACAGGAGAAGGTTATGCATTCTGAAGCTAAAGAAAGAAGATGGACGGAAGCTATGCCTATCAATTGCCAAGTTGACCAATCTCCGTGCACTTTCAATTTCTTCTTTTGAAGATGCTGAAATTGATCTGCGACACCTTGATTCTTCTCCACAGTTTCTTCAAAGAGTGTACTTAAGAGGAAAATTGCAGATTTTGCCACATTGGGTTGCCAAACTCCATAGTCTTGCCAAACTTCACCTGAAATGGAGCCATCTCGAGGAAGATCCAATGTCATCCCTTCAAAGTATGCCCAATCTGATACACCTTGAGTTACTTCAAGTCTTTGGTTGGCAAAAACTGTGCTTCAAGGCTAAAGGGTTTAAGAAGCTGAAGATATTAGGTCTCGATTGTTTTGAGGAGCTTACATTTATCCAAGTAGAGGAAGGGGCACTGCCTTGCCTTGAAAAGTGGAGCATCCAGCGCTGCAAATGTTTGAAAAGTGTCCCATCAGGAATTGAATATCTCAGCAAGCTCAAAGTGCTGGAGCTTTTTGACATGCCTGATGAGTTGATCGAGAAACTTAAGCCAGAAGAACAAGATGAAGACTACGGGATAGTTGCACATGTTCCAGAGCTTAGTTATGGCTACTGGAGAGATGGTGCTTGGGATGTTACATCAGTTGAGACAGCAGTTGAGAGATTGGGAGACGAACAGAGCCCTCGAGCTCAGGATACTACCAAGAAGAGAAGCAATCTTCCTCCTTGTTGGAAGAAATGTCTAGCTGTGTATAATAAAAGTGCTGTTTTTACTGATTTATGCTCATGTATATTGGTACTGCATCTATTCCAACAACTTTCATGAGATACTGTCTGTGCATGAGATAGGTGTCCATGGGGTTAGCTAGTTTAGTACTGCCTTGTACTCTTGTTTTGGTTAAAGAGAAGTGACCACTGTTTATTTTGTTTTTCTTCATGTTATAAAAGAGTGAATGTGATTTCATGGAAAATTCGAAAACTTTTATAGAAGTTTAGCTTAGTTGCTGATGGTTTAGTATTTCTCTTAAATCTTGCCAAGTTGTTTGCTTAGCTAGAAACTTGTTATAAGTTCCAAAAGCAGATCATCATCAGGAAATGAGTTTGGTTAATTGACTCTTTAAATGCCCGTCTCTTGCATAGGTTGGATTAATATAGAGAAAACTGCTCAGCAGATATAATGTTTATTTGGATCTCATTGATGTTATAAAAAATTCCTCCATGTCTGAATGAAGCGCGAACATGAATATCTAAAAGAAATCTCGAGTACATGTAAGTTCTAATAGTGAGATTGAATCTACTCATTTCGATAGACACAACCTGTTTGTGTTTCTGCAACTGTGCATTTTAGCCGGCCTTACCATTGAGAGCTCCATTTTGAGTTTGGTCACTCTCAAATCCAAAACAAAGCAGCAATGCTCAACTCCGGTACACAGCACACTGTAATCCGGCTTGTGATAGTGGTGTCATTTCTCGAGCGAGCATAGTGGTCAACACGATTGCATAAAGAAAACATAAAACTACCCATTGGAAATTACAACAACATCGACTGAATTTCGAGTTCGACCGTAAGAGCATGCTCGACACAAAGATGGTGTCCTTTTTGAGACATTGTAACTTTTGCACACGTTTTGAATAAGCTTCCCTCCCTGGATAGGATTAGGAGTTGGTTCTCTCCTCCACTTACTCCAATGTGTGTGCGTTCCGGACACTGTAATGAGACTAGAGACCGCCTGCTTTTCAAGTGTAGCTAGTCTATGGAGGTGCGGAAGAAAGTTTTGCAGCTGCTTGCCATTGAGAGATCTATTGGTAGTTTGATGACTGAGTTTTTACTTGGCTTAAGCAGGAGGAAGCTTGTGGTCAAAGTTTCAGATCCAGTTTGATTAAATTGGCTTGGGAGTTGGGATGGCAGTGCTTATCAGGGGTGTCAACGGGCCGGGTCTTGGCCCAGCCCGAAACTAAACAGTGCCAAGCCCGACCTGGACCAAACCCTCTTTAGGCCGAGTCGGGTCTTGTCGGTTTCTCTTTTTTTTTTTTTTTTTTTTTTTTTTTTTTGAATCAAAATCACTTGACATGTCCGTCGAATGAAAGAATATAAAAAATAAAAATGAAAATAAGATAAATTAAAAAGAAAACGTGGATTAAAAAAAAAAGCGGGGACTGGGCCGGCCCGACCTAGCCCATCCTAACAGTACCAAGCCGGCCCGAAAGGCTTGAAAATTAGGGTGAATTTTCAGGACGGGCCAACGCGGGCTTTTTTGACACCCCTAGTGCTTATTACATTTAGAAAGCAAGAAAATTAATTGGTAAATGGGCATATTTGCGCCTCCCGTGAATCAAATGATCAACAAAATCATATTTGCTGTCAAATTTAGGAATGAAGGTCGAAGTGAACTCAAGCACAGAATACTCCCTCCTTCTCGGGCTCTATTATGTTCTAATTGGCACATTCCTTTCTGAAGTGTGGATGCTGTGGTGACTTGGTTGCTTGTAGCTCGGTTCTTTGATGTAGCAAATACTTGTTTTGGGCAATGTGGGAAGACCGGTCTACTCACCCTTTGTAGGGGTGAACGGTTCTAAGTTCTTTTTACCCGTCAAAGCCGGTTCCCCATTTTTTAGAACTTGGAACCTACCCGTCGGAATTGGTTCTCCAATTTTTGAAATTTGGTACCTAACCTGCATATCCTGTAACTTGAAACCTAGCCTGCTTTCATCGATTCGATTCTCCGATTCTCAATTCTAACTTAGAACTGTGCTCACCCCTATTCTTTTATTGTAATTGAATGAGAACTTAACTTAGCCATAAAACAGTGGCCGGTACAGGCCCACATGAACATGCAGCATGACTTGCACTTGGGGGACATGACATCAATGTTTTCCCAAGTTTCAGCCCTTATAATCTCTTAGAATCTGGACCAAACAATAAAGATGGTCTCCTCATGCTCATCTCTGGCCTCACAGCCAATTTGGCAAGTTGGGTAAAGCATTGAATTGCTTTTTGTTTGTTGGTATAAAACAAACACCCACCGCAAAATGCCTCAGCTTTCGTGGATTCTCTCTCTGAACCCACCTCCTCTTCTTTAATGCTATTCCCTCCTCTTCATTCCACCATCCAAAAACTAAATAAAATCACCATAATCATCACTATCAAAATTAAAGCAACTATATAATCATCATGATAATAATTTTAAAGAAGCATACCGGCCTATCGAACTATGGTAAAATTATCATATCATCGCTATCGATGATTAAATGATAATTAGATCTCGGGATTAGGGGTGAGCGATTTCCGGTCCGGTCCAATTCTCCTCAAGGAGCTAGAACGAGATCGATGGTGCCGATTCCCGAGCGATCTAATGGAGTAAGGCAAATATTATCAAGGACATTATTTTTGAAGAAATTACTCTAAAATAGTATATTTTTTTTTCAAAAAAAAAATGAGATGATAGAATTTTCGAGCACAATCTAGTAACACGTAGCATTCGATGTTGTTGGGCGGAGCTATGGCAATAGAAACTGCAAAATAAACATATGATCCAAGTTTTAACTGCATGAAACCCCGTAAATGCAAAAATATAAATTAAAATTGACCGGTTCGATATGGGCGATCCGGTCCGATCTTGTACTTCTGGAATCGGGAATTGGATAATCGATCTGAGCGAATTCTGATCCGGTCGGTCCACTTGCTCAGCCCCAGCATGCCCAGACAGAGAGTATCCACCCAACACAACAAGAACAAAAGAACACCCACCACGCCACGCAAAGCAAAGCAAAGCTGAACCAACCAATAGCCTCCCCCACATGTTCCTGTCCCTCCTCATCTTTCTTTCGTCTCGAAGAAATAGGAGGGAAGCAGCTCCTTGTGGTTGATCTTGATATTGTTGAGGTCGACTCTCTGTGGGCTCTGTTTGAAGTTTTGAAGAGAGAGAGAGAGAGACAGAGACAGAGACAGAGAGAGAGACAGAGAGCGCATGGGAAACGTTTAGGACAAACCAGGACAAGATCAAGACACCCTTTTTTTCTAGTGATTTCTATTTGGTGATTGATAGGATAGTTCCTTGGCTGCAAGAAAAGTTAAAGAAAATGGTGGGTCTTTTCTCAAAGTTCTCTGTGCACAGAAGTGGCCATCGACGAGCTCAAAGTGCTCTGGTGAGTAATCCTTCTGTTTCTCTTTCTCTTTCTCTAAGTATGCGATCCTTGGTTTTCCTTATGGAGCTTCAGTGAATTGCCGTTTCTTCCGATTGTTTGTCGGGCCTAGGTTTGAAAATTAGCAGTTCAGATATGCTACGTTCGATGAGTTCTTTGTAACTTTCGTTTACCTGTTCGATTGATGCAGTTTTTTTCTCTTTTCTTTATGAATTGGGTTGATCTGGTCTCTGGGTGCCTTAATATACTTGATTTCACTCTTGCTCGGTTCTGACATGTTGGATCGGTTCTCACAAGGAAGTTGACTGGTTTTTGTTTTTTTTCTCTGTGAAATGCCTGATTTTGAGGGGTTGTAGCCCCCCTTTCAAACTTTCAATTTGGTCGTTCACTTGGCCTGATGTTCGAGTTTATCATCAAAATTGTTGTTCAATGAGGGAAGTACACTGTCTGTACTGCATTCTGATGCGTCCATAGATTATACTGTTTGCTCTGGATCCGAATGTGTCCATAGGTTATACATGTCCTAAGATAATCTGTGTGTTTCGAATTTCAGGTCTAAAATTTTCCCGTTACTGGTTATCGGTTTCGGTCGTGTTTGTATTTATATCAATCTCACTAAAATTAGTCCTGCTATAGACAGTTGTCACAAAAAAAGCTTGCCTTCCTTAAGCACGATTGGATAAAGTATCATATACTTCGTCTTTTGCTTCTCATCTGAAGATACACGTATGATTCTGTGTGATCCAACTCATGATCCTGTTCACTATCTTGTGCTTCTAGCTCTTCACACCGCCAATTTGCTCACTAGCGAGCTTCTTGTGTGCAGGACGGGAAGGAAGTGGGGCTTCCAAATGCAGAGGTTGCTAGCGCTGCCACTGCCGCAGCTGCTGCTTCTCATGGAATTGAAGTGGCCGTAGAATTTAAGCCTGTCGAACATCCAATCGAGCCTCTTGATAATGACCAACCAATTCAGTGCCCTCTGCCTGAACCTTCAATTCTAAATGTGAGATTATACTCTTTCTTTCGTTTTATTTCTGCTTTCTGGTGACATCCTTTGTCCTCACCATATCAATATAATTTTGGATTAGTTAGCTAAGTTCCGTTGTTTTTTCAGTGTCAATACCTCCTGCTTAAGGTTCATTGTCCCCCTACCCCTTTTTTCGTCTCTCTGAGCTATACTTGTTTCACTTTTATATGGATTATAGCCACAGAAGAAGGAGAAACATTTTTCTGCTGGGTGTACATTCTGCTGTATATAAGTAATGACTAACTGGTGAAGAGAATGATGACCAGAACAGTATCTGTGCATAACCATGTATTAAGTTTATTGAAGCTGTTAAAGGTTTTCACAGGGAATGTATTTTCTACTCATGAAATTTGCCCTCTCTAGATGCAGCTACTAGGCTTTTGGTATATATATATATATATATATGAGAGAGAGAGAGAGAGAGAGAGAGAGAGAGAGAGAGATGTTCCATTCTATTATTTTTGGTTTGGGAGGGTGACTCAGATGTCAATACAAATGGGCAAGGGATTGCTTCTCAAGAATCGTCAGAGCTTGACTTAATTAGCATCCACGAGAGTAGGAAGTAAGTAAAGAGATGAAAAATTGGAATTGATTGGTTACCTAACCATTCACTGAATAGTGCTTGAAGTAAGTAAATATATGGAAAATTGGAATTGTTCTATAACCTAACCATTCACTGAATAATCCTTGAAGTCTGGTGTCAAGCAACAAATTCCCAATGTGTACTTAGTGCTATGGTGGATGTTGGTGGGATTGCTTAAGCTCATACACCGTGACAGTTATCCAAAGGTGTAGAATCAGTCTTGGCAACCAGCTTTACTAATATTGTTGGCACTGTTGATTATTGGAAGAGTCCAGGTGCTGTGATGGGTCAACAGAGAACATTATAAATTTGGAGATGCCCTTTTCGTTTCCTGCTAAGTGTTGAGACTTGTTGTTACAGTTAGTGATATAACATTTTACATAACAAACAAGGTGGCATGTCTTCCCCGGTTAGGCTCTTTGCACATCTCAAAGAAGCTTTTCAATTCCACAGTTCGATTGTAGCCTAGTTGAAAATCAGCAGTGGACCCTTGCATCTAATCAGTCTGTCTTGATTGTGCTTAAAATGTGAACCCCTTAAGCTTTACATGAGATCCCAAAATCAAATCCTTAAGTTGCTTGATGATTGAAGAATCCTCAGTAGGGAAGCTGGTGCATCGTCACATCACGCCATCAAACCACAGATAATGGGTCTTGTTCGGTCGGTTTGGCCTGAAACTACTAGTTGATTTTGCCTTTAGATACTTTCAATTATATAGGGTATTTCATTTCGTTTACGGGCATTATTTCCATTCACAATAATGGCTGATAAAGTTTTGTGTGATATGTGTTCTTTTCGTTGCCCGCTAATATGAAGCGTACTAATTTTCTGATATAGCACAAATGCTTGGTAATTAGATGGCTGTCGGCCTAATCTAGTTATGTGGGATTGCTATCTGGCGCTTGTCATGCCTGATAAATACAACGAAGTGGAATAAGTTAATTGGCAAAAGTATAGAGTCTCGTAGACCTTTATATGAACTTTGAAACTGAAAAGTGTGCCCATCAGCTTTGTTTTTTAAGCATGAACTCATGGATGCAAAGTGGGCAAGAAAAAAACAAAGAGATTCTTATACTATATTCTTTTCATCTTGGAGTTGCTTCTGATAGTGACAATTGATGTCGAGTTATTGAGCTGGCACAGTTTGTGCACGAGAACAGGAAAACAATTACACATTTCTGCACATTTGCATCATAGTAACAATTGCATGCATATTTCGACCAAAAAATGAAACACAATTGCATGCATGGACATGTTTGCAATTTCTGGGTATGAATTTGATTGTAGTTTCATCTTTGGCATCAGCGGTTCTCTCTTGTAGGAATTTATCTGCACTGTATCTGACATTTAGTTCTTCAATTATCAGGACGGAAGAATTTGGAAAGAACGAGTATCTGCGACCGTGCGGAGAAGAGGTGACCTACCCATCATGAAAGAAAGCGGGTCTATCGAATCTGAATCTACTGCTGGGATAAGACAAAGACCGGCCACCTCCAATCGCATGATTTTGCCCTCGATAAGCGCCCCAGAACATAATCTACTAAAGTTACTAGAAGAGTGTAACGCCCCGGGGACGTGATAACTTCTTGCGATTCTCATCTTTCCAGTCGCTTGAGAAATCGAAATCGACAATTTGTATACCCGTTCCTCACTCACCTCCTTTACTGTTTGTACCCTTAATTTTGTGTTGGTTCATGAATATATATGTATCCACAGATGAGTCGATTGAAATAAATGGTTTACCCATCTATATTATCGTCATAAGACATAAAAGTTTCAATTTCTGCATTGTGACTTTGGTATATTCCTTGTTTTCATTTTCGCAGTATGCCTTCGACTTGTCGGTTGGAGTTTGTATTGTCGCAAGTCCAAGATTAGAGTCTGATCCAGCTTTGCGATTCATTTCCTATGAAACACTGCACCATTTGCCTTTCTTTGGCTGGATTTGGATAAATACTTGCCCTCCAATGTTGTTATCCTGCCTTTTCTGTCGTGTAAGGACACTCGGAGCCTGGAAAGTTGCTCCCATTCCTCGGAGAACTTCAGAGGCAATGTGCTTGGTCTCCTTCAGAGGCAAACACTCTCAAACGAATCATCAGCAAGTGTGGTCCTAGTAAAGATCCTCTCTCTCTCTCTCTCTCTCTCTCTCTCTCTCTAGTAACAAGGGATCCTCTCTCCTTTCCTGTACTCTACGTGCATCGCTCGCCCGATCGATGAGACAAGCCGCTATCCTATGTTCATTAAGGTGCTGGATATTGTTAATAAGTTTCCAGGTTTAACCTGTGCTTTGCATGGAACTGTCGTAATTGCCCTGTATATTGGTGAATTGCCCAAGGCTTATGGATATCTAATTGCACAACGCCCAGTCCTTGTTGACATTTAAATAGACACCCCACCGATAAAATTTTAAGTCGAGAGCCTGCCGTCATTGTCTCGCAAATGTGCAATTACTGCATAGTTAGGACAATTAGGACAAGCAAGCAAGAACACTCCCACAAGTTCCTAGACTTCCCAGAAACTGATCATTTACAATAGGAGAACCTTGATCGACACTTGAGACTCCAAGGAAAACATTCTTTGGGGAAAAAGGAAAGAATGCATACATGAAACTGAAAACTAGTCCCCCTGGAAAAATTACTGGCAAAGTGGTTTATACAGGCAACTTGGGAACTTGAAACGGACGGTGGGCAGTTGGGTTGACCAGATGCTTCCGAGGGCCGCGGTCGCTCCCATGGTTCATCCATGGCTGCTTCTGCCATGCTCCGCCGGACGTCTGCGCTTGTTCTTGTCCCGCAATCGCCGCCGGAAGAGACGACATGGTGGCGATGAAGATGAGGAGGAAAGTGAGGATTGTGAATGTGACTCTAAACCGCACCATTTCTGCTGCTTTTTTCTTGGGGCTACCTGCGATGTGTGTGGTAATGGTAATGTGAGAGAAGGTGGGCTTAAATAAAGAGGGTTTTGTTTCAGGAGACGACGACTTTGCTTTGCTTGGAATTCACGTGAGAATCATTTCGCCTCCCACAAGAGGCATGAATCATTGAGGCTTTTGGCCGGTGTGAGGGTTGGTTGTTGCCTGTATCCCTCATGATTATATTAGGAGAATCTGGCTAGCATAATTTAGTTTAATTAGCACCTAATTGACACTATTTATTGAGTGGTCTGATATCTGAGTCTTAGGAAGGCATGGAGGATTGATAGTTGACCATATGAGTTATCAAATATACATAATCACCAAATTTTCAAAGGCAAATGCCAATGCCTCCTCACATTATATGCTTGGATATGCATACAGAAGAGAACACATTAACATTACTTTGAATCTTATGACCACTTCTTGAGACGGATATACACCTTTGAATTCGAGTTCGAACTCAAACTAATTTTTAGACTGTATGAAGTGAATTGAGACAGTCTTCATATCAATAGGGTTCACACGCATCAACTTTATTAATTTTTCGTGTCCAGATGGAGTAAGTATCTTTGTTTTGCATAAACAGCTAAATCGGAAGCCGCTAATTTCACATCGAAACTAAGCTATTTTCTCGTGGCAACCATACCTGGTGTCATGTCATGACATTGCTTATAGAGCATTGTCAAGTGCGTAAGTTGTCTAGACTTGGAAATTTAGAAAAAAAGGAAAGAAAACAATGGAGGAGGGAGATTGTTATCCGCTCCCTAGACCTAATCATGGATCGGGCGGTATGTTGAGTCTATCCGATTGCATCGGACACAAAATATAACTCGAGTTAGGCTGGGCAAGAATATTCCTTCTTGGGCTAGCTCAGCCCATTTCGACCCAGTTAGACATACGCAGCCCACATGCTCGACTATTTTATAACGAATATCAAATGTTGTTTGCACACGACGAATAGGCATCAGAGGACTTGCGGGCATATCGCCTAGGCCCGTCTATGATCACGTCTACGCAGGAAATGGAAAAAAAAAAAAAAAAAAGACAGGAAAAGATGATAGACAAGTGTGGAAAATAGTAGGGGTGAGCAAAATGAATCGTCCGGATCGAACCGAACCGGCTAATTCTATGTGATTCTCTGAGCGCACCGATCCGATTTTCGATTCCAATTGTTTCCGTAACACTTGCCCCTTTCCCAATGTATTGCAATTTTTTTTTTTTGTGTGTGTCAAACAATGTATTGCATTAACTAGCACCTTCTATCAACAAAAGGAAAATGAAAAAAATAATTCAAATAATCCCCCGAAAGAAACGCAGCAATAAGTCGTGTACCATGCACACTCGTGAAATAGAGGACAAGAAATGAAAACACTGGTTTCATTAGCCCATTCCAGAACTGAAACTGGCCGAAAACCGATCAATCCTAGAAAATAAGTGTGGGATGTTGGAACATTGCAATCAATTGGAGAATTACAAAAAAAAAAAAAAAGTCTAAAATCAATTATAATTATGTCAATTTAGTTACAATTGTATTGAGTCAGTCCATCCGACCAAAATTTGACTGAAATTTGCTGATATGGACACCGGCTATCTTACGTAGCGCAACCAATGTTGACGTGGATAACTTTTTAATAATATTTTTATATTTTGTCGATTTTTTTTATTTTTTATTTTTTCCCTTTTTCTTCCCTTCCTTCTTTATCCGGCGAGGTCAACCTTGCCAGCTTGTTGGCTATTCTTGAAGGATTACATTGGAGACGGCTTAATCTATCGAGTTTCCTTGAGAGAGAGAATCGAGCGGGATACTAACCCTAAAGGCCCAAATCAAGTTTTAGAAAGGAAAATGGCAGCTCGGAGATATGCTAAGCATTAGAAACTTGTTTATTCGGGCTTTATTTTTTCTGCTTTGTGTTTCATTTCTTGTAGGATCGGCCAAGATTTGTTGAAACCTTGCAGGCACGAGGGGAAGGAGTTCATGCCAATTGCCATGGGGCAAGTGCAGTGCAATTCTGCATGCACGCACGAGCTTTCCTTAAAAGATTCATCCAACTAGTCGGTCAATATAGATAAGAATTCCTCGCGACCCTAGGGAGGTTGTGTGCCGATGACAACATACAAGGAAATCCGGGGTAAATGACGAGCAAAGAATTAAATCCGACGATTTCGAATTCTTTATCAAGAATGTCTATGGAAATGAATATGTCCGCGTGAGATTCGTGTGCAACAAATGACTTGATTTGCAATGGTCCCCACTGATCACAAGTTAAAGTCATGCCGCCTCTTGTTAAGGGCCTCGAAGGCCCCAATGATGCTCTTGTTCGATGCCTTTTTCTCTCTTACCCGCTCTCTCAGAGCAAGAAAAGGCGACACATATATATATATACTTGACAGCATTCGCTAGTAATCATGCCTCGCTCACTCTATCAAAATTAATTCAATGGCGATACGATAGTAAGCGTGGGGGATGACTAGAGAAAAGATGAATGAGTGTTCCCTATTGCACAAGCTTATTAAAATCGAAAATTTTCATTGCTTTTTCTCTTGAATCTTCTTGGGCATGCAATTCAAATGGGTCCCACGTAGAGGGGGCAATTTGGGCCCGGAACCGGCCTGGAACCGGCCCGTTGACCGGGCCCACGGTTCTGAAACGTGGGAACCGGCCAACCAAAAAAAAAAAATTTAAGTGGGCCGGGGGCGAGAGCCGTTGGGCTCTCGCCCCGGGCCCCCTCCCCCCCTTTTTGGGCCGTTGCTTTACATAATATAGAAAAAAAAAGAATTAAAAATGATTCTTGCCTATAAATACATATGCTTCCCCTTTCATTTTTGTCACAAATTCTCCGAACAATCTCTCGAATTCTCTCTGAAATCCTCTCAAATCGCTCAAATTTTCCCAATTTTCTCAATCCCGACTCAATTCTTTCAATCGGATTTTCGATCAATTCTCTCAAAAATGGCAAGTGGAAGAGAAATGCCGACAAGGGCAAGATGGCTATGGGAGATTCCGAGTATCCCATTCCCGAATATGATCCTCGTGAGTATGCAAGTTGGGAAGACGACGACGATAATATCAACTATGTCCCGATTCCGAACGTCGAGCACATCCCAACACAAGAAAGTCTTCATCCTCCCACCGGTGTCGAAGAAACGTCAACGGCAAATGAGCCGGAACGGAAGGGCCGAGATAATACATCGGACTTGTGGCTACACTTTGACAAGGTACGTGATGAAGTCGAAGGTAAGTATAATGTAAAATGTAAATATTGTTTGCAAACATATAAATTTACGAAAGGAGACGGCTACGGAACATTTCGTCGGCATTTGATGAAAAAACATCCAACGCAAGCGGGGATCGACAATACGCAACAACAAATTTTCGGGTACGCCACTTCTAATCTTCATCCTATATTTCGTTTCATTCAAGCACTTTATAAACAAACATTAGGTGAATATGTTGCCATTGATCATGCTCCGTTTAATACTGGTGAAAATTTTAATATGAAATATTTGATAAATACTGCGTTGGTTCCGTAGCGCCAACTATTCCAAAAAATACTCTTAAAGCGAAGTTTTTCATCTTTATAAAAAGGAAAAAAATCTTTAGCAAAATTTTTTGCGGAATTCAATGGACGTGTGCATATAGGTAGCGATATTTGGAGTGAACCTTGGCAAATTCATTCTTATATGGGTGTCACGTGTCATTGGATAGATGACAATTGGATAATTCAAAAAAGACTTATTGCATTCCGAGTTTTTGATGAAAGCCATTCGGCTCATAATATTTATAGAATAATTAGGCAAGTTTTAGAAGAATATAATTTAATAAATAAAGTATTTTCAATTGGTTTTGATAATGCCGCCACAAATACCGCTTATATTCCCGAATTAGAAAATATTTGCAAACCCACTTTTGGCGGACAATTTTTTCACATTAGATGTGCTTGTCATGTTTTAAATTTATGTGTACAAAATGGTTTACGAACTCTTGACACTTCTCTCGCCCCAATAAAAAGTGCAATTAAATTTTTATGGAGTCGTCTCCAATATATGAAATCATGGGGAAAATTTTGTAAACAAAATGGGAGAAGGGCAAGAAGATTTCCAAAAGATATTCCGACTCGTTGGAATTCTACGTACGAGTTGCTTCGGCAAACTTTTGAATATAAAGATTTATTATGTATGTTTATTTCACAAAATATTCCCGAAATTACTTTACTTCCTCAACATTGGAACGTTTGCAAGAAAATTTTAGATATTTTGAAAATTTTTAATGATGCTACTAAGACTTTATCTGGTATTTATTATTCTACAACGCATTTATTTTTAATAGAGTGTGTTAATATTAGTAGTGTTTTTAGTGAATATGAAAATGATACCGAATTAGGTCAAACTATTTTAGTAATGCGAGAAAAATGGTTGCATTATTATTTGCAAATTCCTCTTGTCTATTTAGTTGGTATTGTTTTTGATCCACGTATTAAATTAGAAGGTTTGCAAGATTATTTGAATGTGTATTATCATGATTGTTTACATTTGGATGATTCAATAGATATTTCAAATATATTAGGACATGTTAAAGAATCTATAGTAGGATTATATGAAGAATTTTGTAGTAGATATGGTTTAAGTGATTATGGATCTTTACAATCTAATACCTCACGTAGCGAAGGTGGTAGTTCACTTAGTAGAGGGTATAATATGCTTAAGAGTAGGCAAAAAAAACAAAAAGGGGCAACGGGTAGTATTTACGAAATAGAAAAATATTTAACCACTCAATTTGAGTTTCGTGATGTAGAACATAGTACGGATTTCGAAATCCTGAAGTGGTGGAAGAGTCACCAAATCAAGTATCCAGTTCTCGCCCTCATCGCTCGTCAAATATTAGCAATCTCTTCTTCAACGGTTGCGGTTGAACAAGCATTTAGTTACGGAGGATTAATTTTGGACTCTCGCCGTTCAAGATTAAGCCCGGACTCTGTGGAAGCTCAAGCTTGTGTCGGCGATTGGACGAGGGCGAAATATCGACACTAAGAGTTAGATCGTGAACACGAATTTTTTAGCGATGATGTTGGAGATACCACCGCCACGGGTACCACAACGGGTAGCGATGATTGACGATGAGGTAAGTTGGGGTTCTCAAAGGTAAAAGAACTACATGGGCTTTGATTCTTCTATCCCCAAGAAGATATGTAGGCGCTTAATGATAATTCATTAAGTTCAAGCCCATTCCTTTTCTTTTTTTTTCCCATATTTTATTACAATGTACAATTTAATTGTATTTTATAATTTATAATTTATTATATTTATTTTATTATTTATTATTTTAAAAATTATTATTAAAAAAGAATCGGAATGAACCGACGGTTTCGAAGCGGAACCGGAACCGCCATTTTACACGGCCGGTTCCTGAACCGGAACCGGCGGTTCTACCGAACCGGCCGTGACTAGTCCCACGTAACTATGGATGAACCCAGAAAAGACATCGTGGATTCTAGTTGGACCTCTTCCAATTGATCCGACCCACCAGGAATCGAGATGGCCCGACCCGAATTACCCCGATGCTCGTCGTTCTTCTCGAGAATAAAACAGCAGAAAAGACGAAAAGGAAAAACGGAACGCAGAGAGGTTTCCAGATTTTTCTCTCGCGAGCCGAAACTCTCTCTCGCTCGCTCGCTCGCTTTCGGCGGACATGGCTGCTCTGCAATACTTGGATTCGCAGCGGAACGCGCATCCGGAGCTGGCGGAGTGGTACAATGCGCTCGAGGATCTGTACCAGAAGAAGCTCTGGCACCAGCTCACTCTCAAGCTCGAGCAGTTCGTCTCTCACGCCGCTTCTCAGGTCACTCCCTCTTCTCACTTCTCCTTGTAACTCTCTGTTTGATTCCTGCGTGCGAGCGTGCGTTTATGGCCATTGAGGGATGTAGATCTTGCGGAGGCGAGCTCGAGTTGGCCTGTTTGACTTTCTTGACTGCTAAAGTTCGCTTTTGTAGCTGCTTAGCGACATAAATTAGGGGTTCTGGAATTTTCTCTTTCTGCTCTTAGTTTTAGTTCGCTTCGCTAAATGATGGAATTTTTTGTGTGTTTTAGGCTCATTTATTGGTTGAGTAAATGAACTTCCCGTTCATGTGGTCCTTTGTGCATGGCCTATTGGAATTTATGTCTTCTTTGATTTTACTCGGGATGACTAGAGTTTCCATTCACTTATTCTTTAGGTGAATTGGGTGTTCTGTGGTTCTTGTTTAGGTGAACTGATTTGAAGGTCGAGGAGATCTACCTCTGAGTCCATGGGCACCTGAGATTTCCCGGTTTCTGGCCTTTGAATTCGTGGATTGTTGGCCAGAAACAAAATAGGATATATAATATGAAAGTGTGGTCAAAAGGTTGTGTAGCCCGCTCTCGTCTTATAGAAGCAAGAGATAGGGTTGAAATGGAATGTTATACAATAGGTTGGTGGAAACAAAATAGTCCTTTTTTGATGCCTAAGCATGGTTAAATAATGATGAGCTGGTTGAGTGGAAAATTTAGATAACAAGGTCAGATGAGCTGAAGCTGAAGAATCTGGTCCATGGTTTATGGTTCTTGCCAGAATGACTGCTTTTACCTATATTGACTATAGTTGGGATACACAGGTTGCTCGGTCTTTGTGTCCAGCATGTAGGCTTTCAACATGAATTTTAGACTTCTAACCTATCAAGGAGCATGGTTAGATTAAGAACCAGTGAGCATTATGTGGAATTGGATTGTCGCTTATCTGATATATTTCACTTGATAATTGGTGCTTGGTTTCGCTTTCTTAACGGTATGATAGTGCCATTCACTTGCAATCTTGGTATCAAACATCTGCTACGTGCCGGGAGTAAAAGTTTCAGAGCATTTGAGTATATATGGTATCAAAGTGCGGTGGGATTTAGTGAATCTCACATCCTTGGTCATGTTCTCTTGGTGGTTTGGATTATGAATGAAGCTTTAGAAACTTTTGCACTCATATAGAGAACCTAATTATCTGTTATCATTGCTACTTGTAAACTCCACGTCCACATCTTGTGGGAAAGCACTTGCTGATGTTATTCATGCATTATGACCTTAGTTGTTACCACTTGAGTACTCCTTTTGAGATTTGGTTCATGTTTAAAGGGCTGGGTGATTCCAAGGGGTATTAAAGCAGATCTGTTCCTGTAGATGTGTAGTTCGAGGAAAAACTAGGTGGCGAAGTTTGGGAAACCTTAGTAAAGACACACCTGCAAATGATTGCCATTTTGATATTTCCTTTTTGGGTTTGTACTGACCTGGATCAAGCCGTGTTGTTACACCACTTATGGGGATGTTCATCTTTTAGTACAACTCATTCTGGGGATATTTGTGTTCTGGGTGGGCTTAACTAGTTGATGAATATAAGCAGTCTTTGACTTTTGATTATTATTGTGGCAATTGGCATTTGGGATCTTACTGTTTTTTGGCCATCTACTGTATTTTGTAGTTGACCTGGCTTATTGCGACTAATTCTGGCGCATTGCCCTCTCAAG
The DNA here is from genome assembly GCF_020921035.1 of Rhodamnia argentea. Taxonomy (NCBI): domain Eukaryota; kingdom Viridiplantae; phylum Streptophyta; class Magnoliopsida; order Myrtales; family Myrtaceae; genus Rhodamnia; species Rhodamnia argentea. Next base: position 8,184,843 of record NC_063158.1, read on the forward strand.
AGGCTCTGCCCTGCGGCAGGCCTCTCTGACAATTTCTCCTCTGGCTTCCCTTCTAGAATTTTTTAACATCTGAATATCATTTCACATCTTAGCATATAGAATTTTTTCTTTTATATCAAGTAAAATTCTTAGGCCGTAGTGTAGAAGCAGGGAAGCTGCTGGATTCAAGTTTTTAGTAAACTGGATGGCCAGACCGCTTTTTTCCAACATACCAGCAGATGTTTCTGCATATCATAGTAGACTGTAAATCTTAAAATGAACTCTTCAATTCATAGATCATAAACCAATGCCCATCAAACACTTACGCACATATCAACCATCAAGCTTGCAATCATTATTTCATCTTTCCTTTGGGGTCAGTACCATTAGTTTCTTAGAAACATATGCTACTGTTATCATAAGATTTCTTATGGATATTGGTTCCCTTTCAGGAACTGCATTTTCTTTCAAGACTGCTTATCAACTATTGTCTGTTGATTCTTGTTTCAGGCTGGAGATATGTTGATTCAGTTATATCATAATTTCATCACGGACTTCGAGACTAAAATCAATCTCCTTAAGCTTGCCCATTTCGCTACTATAGTCTCTCGGCAGTATAAAGAGAAAGAAGCTGCCATCAGTTTTCTTGAAGGCATCATAGAGAAACTTCAGTCTACGAGGGAACAGCGTATAGGGGAGCCCATCCTCTACATTAAGTTGCAGATAGCCATGTTCAAGCTGGATAATGACCAAAAAGAATGCAAAAAGCTTCTTGAAGAGGGGAAGAGTACCCTCGACAGCATGACTGACATTGATCCATCTGTCTATGCCAGCTATTACTGGGTTTCATCACAATACCATAAATTGCGCAAAGAATATGCGGAGTTCTACAGAAGTGCTCTTTTATATTTGGCATACACATCAGTAGATTCACTCTCAGATTCATTTAAGCAGGTATTTCGGACAAATATTCCACTTGTTAAACAGCATTTTATTGCCTCAAAGACTATCGTTTAAGGGGTTTAACTAGAATCTATACATATTTTCTAATGTAAAATAGGAATTCAACAGATAGCTTAAGAAACTCAGCAGAATGAATCTCATCAGCTCTGTTTGATGCATTGTTATAGTTCTTTTATTTCCTTGGTTTTGCGAATTTGAACTAGGTCATCAAATTACAGAGAATACAGTCTAAATGAGGGGTCTAGTTGTAAAATTCTACCAGTCGTACTTGATGTCTCAATTCTATTATCCTGTCGGGCATATACGTGCTCAATTAGATTATCATATTCCTTCATTGGGGTTTTTGCATTGCATTTCTTTTACTGTGTTTGCTGATGCAATTCAAACGCTTTTCTTTAATGTGGTTTCAGGATGTTTACACACTAATTGTTTTGCAGAAATCTTACTTCAAATGTAGTTTGAAAATGATATTGTTGTTTTAATATAAAGGAAAGAATAGTCTATGGTGTTTCCTTGAACAAATACATGTTTGAAGTGGTTGCTAGAGCGTTGCCATTTTGGTTTATCTGTCTGCTAGCAGGAATAGATGCTAGTGCTTCGGTTACATCTCTGGCTAATATAAGTCACTGCACTAACTAATCATGGTTTTCCTGCTGCTTTCTCATTATCTTGATACAAGAGTTCTAAGTCATGTATGATCCAATGCTAACACTAGAAATTTGAATTTCATGTTTAGGATTTGGCATTTGATTTGTCCCTTTCTGCCTTGCTGGGAGACAACATCTACAACTTTGGGGAACTGCTAGCTCATCCTATTGTAAGTATGCCTTGTTCTGAAATTTCTGTCAGAATTGTAGGTCTTTGATCTTCGGGTACGTTACAATTAACAAATTCTCCAATGAGGTAGTAGAATCTGGTCTTTCTGGAAATTTAAGGCATGAATGTCAGAAGAGGGATTTGAGGCCCTGCTCTGTGAAGGCTTGGACACAGGCTCAACCATCTGACCTGTGCATACCTTAACCTTAAAGGTGGCAGGCAGATAATTTCTAGTCAACATATATTTTTATCCCATTTGAATAAAACGTTGAATTGCAGTGCAGTTAACCCGATTGCACAACCTTTAACATCTTGCAGTGCTTACCTGCCGTCTCGGATGGGCAAATTTTAAGTCTAGTGTATTATTTTTGTAAGGAATTTATTTTATTTTGATAAGGTTTTTTACTGTGCCTAGTTTAACTGGTTAAGTCACTAATCTAGTTTGGATCTAGTTTGATCTACGCTACAATTTTGAAAATTGGTTAAACATAGGGTTTACTGCAGATAAGATACTTTCAAGTCACACCTTCATCATTATAACTTTGAAATCTTTAAACCTGATGGTCAAATCCCATAACATCTGATTAGAACTCTTTTGAACACTGGAATGTCAAATTTCATATTGAAAGGTTGGATAATTTCTCTTTTGGGTTGGACTTGATGAGTTTTCTTTTGGCTTGTTGTTAAATTTGGGTTTGCTCAGTACATCTTGCCGTCCAACATTATTTTGGATATCAAGTTTTTGTCTTGCCTCAAGGTTGATACTCTATAAGGGGTTGGGTCCACACTTAAATATTCACAAGATGCTTTCTTTGGAATCCACATTGCAGTAAGCAAGTTGTGAAATTTCTCCAACAATTTTATATTGATTTTACGCTAGTCGTCATTTGATGACAGGTTCACTTTCACCTTTTCTCCTGACTAGGATGGTATAGTAAGCTAATGTCATTGTCTTCTCATGGGATTGTAATGGTCTTGCTGACTACCTTGGGAAATATCCATCCCAAAAACTTGTAAAAGACTATCCAAGAGAAGGGTGCCATTGATTTAGATGCCGACCCACTCACTGGTGGGAGTTGGTGGAGGCTTAAGTAGGATAGTTCTGGTCTTTTATTGTAGAACATTGCTGGTGGCTGGAGCTCATATAGAGACCCTCTTGGTCAGATCTTTGTCACTTAGCCACAAGCATTACTGTCAGTCTATTGTCAGACTTACGACTTCCAACAGCACGAGTGACATGGTTTAATTCTTCTCATTGATAAGGATTGCTTAATACTGAAGCCTGGAGGCTTCTCTTTATTGGATTTATGAGATTAATGGCTATTTTCTTATTGACTAGTGTTGTTGATAAGGTCAAGTTGTACTGATCTATCCACATCTTTCCTTGAATGCTGCAGATAAAGAGCCTTGTGGGGACAAAGGTTGAGTGGCTATACTATATTCTCCAGGCATTTAACACCGGTGATTTAGTTCGTTATAGGGAACTGTGCCATGTCCACAGTGCTGCTCTGAATGCCCAACCAGGGTTGGTTGAGAATGAGAAGAAGCTGTTGGAAAAGATCAACATTCTGTGCCTTATGGAAATCATCTTCAGGTATGATTATCCTTTATTTATTGGTTTGGTATGATTACCTTCCTTCATCGCTTTTGGGGTTGTCTTTATCTTTGTATTAATGCATAGGATCTTTGTCATCCTAATGCTGATGGAGAACGGCAATGTGAATTTTTGCAGTCGACCATCTGAGGATCGAACCATTCCATTGTGCGTTATTGCAGAGCACACAAGACTTTCTACACAGGATGTTGAGCATCTTCTCATGAAGAGTTTGTCTGTAAGTTTATTTTCTAAGGTTTGCATTATTTTCACTTTAATGAGTATCCACCGTGTTGCCATTACCTGTGAGGAGCTCCCAATGACTGTAAATGAAGCAAACAAAGCTTCTGTTGTTGGTTCATAATACAGAATTAGTTAAGATCCAGGTTTTTGTTTTGTGGTACTGACTGCCTAAAGCGACAGCTTTGAAAGTGCGCCCTGTTAATATATTAGCTAGTATTAATTAGCCATAAATAGTTTTGTGCGATAAGTGTCACTGATGTGAATCAGCATTTCTTTCTATTCTTTCACCATTGATGCTAAGTTTTATAATTGAGGGTAGAAGATGCTTGAGTTATTCTTGCTTGTGAACTGACCACCACTAATCCTTGTATAAGGTTAAAAGAGCTTTAGAAATGCATCAGTGTCTGTTTCTGAAAATTTAGAGTAACATTTTCCTTTTCTGCATACACCATTGTGGCAAATACTTGGATTTAATAATTGTTTGCACCTGTTCGGCTCTAGCATATGTCCTGGAAAACTGATATCGAAGCCTTTACCTTACTTTACAGTAGTCTAACCATTAGAATCTCAACTCAGGTTCATCTTATTGAGGGCGTAATCGATCAAGTTGAGGGGACAGTATACGTTTCATGGGTGCAGCCAAGAGTTTTGGGGATTCCGCAGGTCAAATCGCTGCATGACCGTCTGGACAATTGGCTGGACAAAGTACACACAGCCTTGTTATCTGTTGAAGCAGAAACTCCAGATCTTGTCGCTGCATGATTCTTACCAAGTTCCTGTTCTTCGTTTTGTAACGATCTTCCGATTTGAACTGAAAGAAGAGAGAAAAACGAGCCACTTCTAGCAAGGCTCGGGATCAGGCAGTTATGCAATCTCAGTTTACTTCCTTGGTGCTTCATTGTTTTATGCCCAAATCTTCTCCGGAATCAGCAATTCCTCATACTTCCTCGCCTTGAGGATTACGAATGTCTTAAATCTGTGGTGACTCGGCTTTGCCCTTCGGGTATGGTTATTGGAACATGTACTGATTTCTTTCGCCTCGGTTGTGTCCTTTTTGATCCACCATCACGTGGATCAACAAATGCTGTGGGAGAATTTTTGTAGCTTTGTGACTTCCAGAATGAATATATTTTTAGATGAACGCACGATCTGTTCGTAGCTGCCTTGTGGGGTGCTACCTGTGTACTAATGCATTGGATGGTACTACCAACTCCAAAGTGCCCAATGCTGAAAGGCATACGAGCCTTATGGGGATATATGAGAAAAGAGCAATGCCGAGAGTACGAAACAGACAGAGAAATGTGACTCTAGTCGTGTACTTGAATATTGCTCATTTGTTGAATATTTGGCTAGAGCTTCTTAGATCATTTTGGTGATCAATTTTGTAAAATCGGTCTTTGTACTCTTAGGTTATGTTTGGTAGTCAAGCTACAAGTATCCTATCCTGCATTTGTTTTTTGGCTCTAAGACAAGATAACGATGGATAATTTTATTTATAAGAGTTACTTTTTTAAATAATTTTTTTTAATGATGTAGGAGAGTCTAAATTTTAAATAAACAAATTCAACCTCGAAGGTGGTTTTTCTAATTTTTAAAGAATGCGGGCTAATGAGATTTCTTAAAAAATCTAACTCCTCTGTCTACTTCTTGGTATCTCTTATTTATATTGGAATTGCAGGGCTCCTCCCTAATTCTTAGGTACAGTCAAAGCTCTATAAAAACGACAAGAGAGTTGAGCTTTTCTCATTCGTAATTTTCTGGTTCATTTTAAAAGTCCACAAAAGCAACGAGAATCAAAGCTCCTTCGTAACACTGTGATTCAAGTAAAAGTTTTACGAAAGTAGTGAGAAAGTCGAAGCACCATAATTTTTAGAATTTCTAAGGTGATTTATAATGTTTTTTCTCTTTTACTAGATTTGGCATTCTCTGTCTGATCTATATTATTGATATTGCTATAGCCCATTTACATTTCGTATCATAATCGAACTTTAAAGATATGAAATATTACAATGATCTTCTTAATCATTAATGTGCGTTTGTGATTTCTTTGACAGTGAGTCATGAGAAATTGTCACTATCTTCATCTGCATGAGAAATTGTCACTATCTTCATCTGCATTTTGAAGTTCATATGCACTAATATGTCGTTCATACCAAAAAATGGATACGAATGAATATAAAAATATCCGCCTTTATCACTACATTCATTAAATAGGGAAATCTCTAAATTTCATATCTTATCTATTCAATTCTATCCAATTTAGATGACCAAACATAGCCGTAGACTTCTGTAAATAAGTAAACGTATGATTCGACCGAAAAAAAATGGTAGTAAACGCATGGTACTCCTACATGAACAAAATTTGTCTAACTTCTTGGTTGTCTCCTACTATAAAACCAATAGTGCCAAAACGGATCATTCTGAGGGGCCTCAGTAATTTCTCGTCCGCTGCGTAACCGCTGCAGTTATCTGCCTTAATGTTCAAGGTCAGATTCCAAGTTGCTTGAACAGAACATCTTGTCGTCCATTCTGTTGCATTCATCAACACAAGAAACCATTTGCTGGCATACGATTAATGATCTTCGGACCATTGCCTTTCAAGCCGTAGGTCAGCCTGAGCTATGTGCCTCCGGTCTTTACTATCAAGAACCTTTAATGTAGTCCTTCAAACACCAACATTCTATGGCGAAGAAAGAATAACTACCATGCCAGGTTCTTTTTAGCACTAGGTCTTAGCACGCTCATCTAAATCTAAATTCCTAAAATAGGGACACCAAAAGAAAGTGTGTTGGGTATTTGGCTCCTTTACTTGTTTACCAGTAACAGTAATGGGAACTTACCGAGAAACAAGGATTGCAAGACAAGCCTTTGAAACATCCCGACACGAATATGCTTTAAAACCAGATTACACAATTTATATTAAAATTTGGCTGCTAAATAGTACATTTCAAAGCTCCAAATATCTCAAGCTACTGAAACTTACATGTCACAGGAAACAAAAGTATAGATATTTTATAGCCTTTTAACTAAATCTACCCGCCAATGGCACTCTATGAAAGAAAATGGCAAGTGCATGATTGAATAGGGAAATAACCTATACATCTTGGCCCGGTAGACCTGCTTAAATCACCAAGCAGAAATCGCTTTCATCCTGCTAAGCCATTAGTAGGAGCCAAACACTCATCGACCATGTCCACCAGGTTAGGGTTCTCCAGCGCAGCAGCAACCCGTTCTTTGTCATTTAGTTGCTTATTTACTGCAATGTTGTACGATGTAGAACCCACATCATGAACATTGTCAATGACCAAGATAAAATCACACAAAGTGAAAGGACACACGATTCTTCGATCAAATCATTTCGAAAGATAATTACAGTGCCTTCTCAAAAGCTTTGTCCCCTGACTTCTTTAATTTGCCCAACAGATTTCACAAGCAATACATAATGACATAGAGGCAGTTACTTGCAACATCAGTTTCCAGTATCTACCATCGTAGTATTGCAACAATTAAGCAGAAGCAGCAGATCGCAGCAATGTTGAGGAATTCGATAATGGATGTTTTGGCAAACAAGCAGGAGAGAGAGAGAGAGAGAGAGAGGGAGAGAGAGAGAAACCTGCAGCTTCGGTTGCATGACTACCAGGTGCAATCCTAATATCCACCTGAGAAAAATAAAATCTTTGCTGATCTCTCAAATACAGAAATGTAGCAAGAGCACATGCGGCGGATATGCTAACAGAAAACTTGGTTAAAAAGTGAATTGCACTCCATCACATGTATAATCATTAATTATCCACTTAAAGAGAATGTGTGTGCAATTTGAGTGAGGAGGATATAATTGCCAACAAGCTCAATAACAGGAATGTGGGGACTGACCAGATCTCTTCTCAAGAGACAACTAGCAGTAATTTAACATAAACAGAAACAATAACAATATTTATTGCTGCATGGATCTCATTATATATAATTCATAGCAGCCAATGCAACTAGCTTCCAACATAATTAAGGTCTGCCAGCCAGAATAAGATCCGCAAAACTTCCTGTGGATACTCAGGCCACTGGAAAATTAATTGGAAAAACCGCAGACCAAATTCTGCATTCTGCCGACAAAGCAAAAAGGAGGCATAATTTACAGACGACCTTGTGCGTGTGAACATACACAGCAATAGATCAACAACCATCGTAGCCATGTACACAGCAGTGCTGAGAAGCCACAAAAGCATGTGTTTTCCCTATAGTCATATCTGGCTTTCCTTATTATCCATCTATGCTCACAACTTAGATTCGTTATATTGGACAAGATTAACTGCAATCTGCAATTTCCAGACCTTGAACTATTTCAGTAACAATTGTAACAAATGCATGCAACTTCTTTCACTACCTAAAGAAAGGATAGAAGGAACCGGACTCAATAGAAAACACCTTGATATACCATTATATCAACCCAATACACTTTCCGACCAAAAAGAAAAAAAAACCAATACACTTTAAGCAAGCTATGGACAATTCTGCATCACGCTAAATAAGAAATTTGACACAACCAAATCAAACTATTATCCCATAATCATAGGAGGCTTTGCATATGTAATTGGGCATCCACCCAAGTAATCATCTATAATCAGATAAAAGTACAATGCAACCAAAGAATGTATGTCATACCTTGTATCGTGTTGGCAAGCTCCTCATAAGTTTCACTCTTAGGCATAAACCAATTATTGTTGCCATACTGCAATGTTCAACTGTTGGAGTAAATGTGACCCTAAAGAAGATTGTCTGGTTAAGACTCCAATTCCAATGGAGAATATGCAATGGGGATAGGAAAAGACAACTTACCTGACATAACTATTCGAATCATCTACCTCGATGGCATCTTCGGTGATTACCTTCAGCTCTTCCAAAGAGTATGGGTGTTCCGGGTCCTTTATATCTCTGAGATGATGTATGACCGTTAAGGATTTCAACATATTCTCAACTGATCGGGCACGGACAACGTCAAATTCAACTTCCAAAAGCTCTCCATGTGAGAAAAGAACATCAAATTCTTTTTCCTGTGCGCAGTGTGAACTCTTGAAAAATACATTCAAGAGTTCTCAGCATCAAATAGTAAACCCATGAGTTTGAAATGCAGAAAAGATCAATCTTACTATCAACTTATGGGCTTTCAGGCATTAACTCCTGAGACTCGCCAATAGCATAAGTTAGTCTGGCTAATCATTTTCTTCTCTGACATACTAAGATCACGAAACTCGAAATAAAGAACAATACTAGTTACAGATATTTCAACCTTTCTGGAATTTCATAAAGAAGTTACCTCATTATAATCAACCGATCATAAAAAAAACAACTCATTAGCAAGTTTAAAAAATAAACACAGTTATCTCATTTTTACATGGACATCGATTTTATAGGTGCTGACCTCACCAAAATACGATGATCAGCAGGTGAACTTTCGAGAGGAACACCAGTTTGAGTACCACAGAGCAATATGGCCAAATATTGATCCAAACTGTGCATAAACTTATATCAATTTCTAGGTGGCTACATCAACATCACTTGAAAATTAGAATCTGAAACCGGTGGTCTACCCTCAAGGTGGATACAAAAGCTGCCAATGCGCGCTCACTTCTGCACAGTAGACTTAAAACTGCAACCTTTGACTTTACTCTCACTAAATAAACTTCCTGTATCTCATGTCACAAGTTCCTGAATCAATTAACTGTCTACAAAGCAAAAGGAACTTACCAATCATTCACATACCTGAAACTAAGATTATGCACAAGCATAAAACAGCTAAAAAACAACTGACCCAAAAAGAAAGGAATTTGAACCAAATCATATCGAATTGAATCAAGTCAAATCAAACAAGAACTAACAAAGAAGAAAAGGATATCGAAAATCTCTAGCTGATCGATGGGTTCGGCAGCGTATTCATCGAGACATGACGGCGTGCTCCGAACCCGGCGTTCCTTCTTCTCATACACCACGGGATTGGCATTGATTAGGTCAGACACCATTTCCCCTGCACAAATTCTCAATCATCACGAGGCTAAACACAAGTGCAAACTTAGAAAACCAAAAACCAAAGGGCGTAAAGAAGGAAGGGAAGAGGGACCGAAACAATGAGAAATTGAGCTCAGATGCGGGGCATCAAGACATTACGAGGAATTGAACAAAAATTCAGCGCTCAAGCAATCCAAGACTCAAGACCCGTTCGTTCAACGAAATCGATGAATGGGTATAACCTACCTGGGGTTTTGGTTGAAAAGTCTGGACCTTTATTAAGCGTCTCTCCGAGTTGCGTAGCTTCACACAAGAACTTGACTGCGACAATGGCCGAGAGAGAAAGAGAGAGAGATGGGCACAACCGAAAGACGGCGGCGGTCTGGAGGGGGGGGAGGGGCCGGGCGAGCAACGACAGAATTCTTGGGGCGAAATTGCCGGCACCGGCGTAGCAAGGGGTGAGATGCGTTTATTAGGAGTTTCTACGAACCTGCGATTTTTCCCCCTGTTGATAGCCGTCCATGTCCAACACTTGGAAAAACGGACTTTCACTCAAAACTTTTTTAATTAATTTGGGATAATTGTCCCCAAATATCCCAAAATTAACCCTAATTCTCCATCAGCAACTTAGTTATCAAAAAACAAAAAAAAAAAATTCTTTTTTTAACCGTTAAAGTTAAGTTAGAGCATGCATGCCTTTAATTTCGATTTTAATTTGAGTCTCCACTCTAGAAATTAAGACTCCAATAACCACCCTCAGCCAATGTCCTATGGGACATGAATAACTTAAGACTAACACAATCTCACATGAGCACTCTGTTCTACATTTTGAAAACTTTCAACCATTTCGCATTTAGGGGGCAAAGACAAATTACATCCGAAATATTTTTTGTATTAACAAATATGCAATTGCAATTTTTGGATTTACATATATATATTTCTTTTCTCTCTCTCATGATGTTATAGAAAAAGGAAAATATTAACAATAACGCTAGCAAGTTCAATTAAAAATTTAAATCAAAGCGAGAAGTGTGATTCGATTCTATTCGGTTCATTGAGTAAGATGGGTTTGATTTTGATTCGAGCTTTTACCAATGAATTGGCCTTCAAAAGACCGCATCGTCCTCACTCTAATTCACAAATTCTCACAATCTCCGGAATGTACAGAGTTCGCGGTGTGCCTCGAGGACGAAGCCACATGGATAAGCGCAACCCCCATAATTTATGCGCTTCTCTTTCTCCCTTGCCACAGGCTGAACAACGAACATGAATGGAACGTCGTTCGTGTGCAAGTCGACATTGCGACGGCAAAGAAGCCTCGTGCCATCTCAAGTCATTTTTACGACCGTGGCGATACGGGGCAATGCAAGGCAAAAACGACTAATTCCGAAACCAAAGTTCATTGCACTCGTTTTAAATTTTTCAAAAAACAGAAATATGGAAGGACTTGGCGCTGAAACAAGATGAGACAAAAAAAAGAAAAAAGGAAGAGAGCGATTGAGGGAGGGTCAAAGTATGAGAGATGATTCAAATCGGGTGTCCCAGAAATAGCATCTGAGCGGTCTCTTTGGCCACAGTTGGTACAAGTAAAGCTGCATTTCCTCTTCAAGTAAACGCAAGGGCATGTCTAAAAAGAGACCGCAGATCTCAGAGCAGAGAAGAGAAAAACTCAACGCTCTCTCTCTCTCTCTCTCTCTCTCTCTGTTCAACGATGGATATTGCCGGAACGGAGACGAAGCTGGTGTTCCTGTCGTCAGTGGGCCGCGGGAACAACCGGCCGGACCCCATCCTCCTCCGCGTGCAGACCCAGAAGAAGGACGACGTGTGCTACCTTCTGGACCGGAGCGTGCCGCTCGGGGGCCTCATGGCCGACTACTGCGTTCGCATGGACTTCCCCCACGAAGCCGTGCGGTTCACCTACGACGGCACGCGGGTCCCGGAGGAAAAGTAGGCGGAGGATCTCGGCATGGACGACGAGGACGTCATCGACGCCTGGACCGATCAGCTCGGCGGCTAGGGGTGTGTTTTGCCTGTGACAATGTGCAGCTTGATGAGTGAGCAGTGCGCGCGCGCGCGTAGTCTGCGTGCTTTTGTTGTGTGTCTAGATGAAGTTAAGGAGAAGAAGAAGAAGAAGAAGTAGGAGGAGGAGGAGGAGGAGATAGGTTTGGATGTACTGCTAGGCTTTGAGCTCATGGGCTATGTCTATTGTTGAAAAGTCGCGAGCTTTTTTGCGCCATTTCTTTGTTTCCAGGTTTTTGCGTTTCGCCTGTGTTTAGGGTAGCCTTAGAATGAAACATAGGGTTAGTTCTGGAGCACACATGGCCGTCGCCAACTCGCCATTGCTGGAGCTTGGTTAATCTCTCCTTTTCTTCATCCCCAGAGAGAGAAAGAAGGGTTTTGCTTTGGTTCTCTTTCGTCAGAAATGGACAGCGATGGTGTTCTCTGTTCACGAGCAGTTGAGTCGAGTCCTGGCTTGAATTTTCATGGGCCGTGTGAAAATGTGTTGATGGAGGGTAAAGAAAGATGCTTACCCATCGAGTGGGACAGACGGCAAACAAAGGCAAAAGAGGGAAGGAAGACATCGCGACCGAACAAAGACCTGACCACCATCTCCTAAAATATCGCCGGAAAGATATCCTTTGCTGAAAATCAAAGGTTGATTTTTGCAAATGTTTTTTTTTTCTTCAAATCTACTCTTTTTCCTGTTCTACTAGCGAGGTTGGCACGTAAGACCCTTAGTGTCCGCATCATCGATTGGTGACTAAAATTGATCGGAATAGCTAGATTGGTAGATTGTCAAAATGTATAGGATTAAACTGGCCAAATAAAAAGGTTTATGACTGAATTGACATCCGCATAACGAATTTAGAAGTATTTGGATAACTTTCCTCCCAAACTTGTGTCAACAACCCAAAAATACCCTCCCTTATACTTCCTTCCATAACGACGGTCAATGTGGGTGAATGAATGCGCGACGGAAGGCGTATGTGGGTTACTGATACGACTTTAGGATTTTTGCTACGACTTTCCTCTAGTAATTCTTGTAATAGATGCGGTTGCTTTGATTGTAATAGAGCTGTTATGTTACACGGTACTAATAAACAATTAAACCTTCTTAACTTGATAGTTAAAACTGTGGGCAAACGTACTGTAAGCATTATTTTGACTTCAGCAATCAGCATAACCACAATGGCGTATTTTAACATATTCCATTCAAAGTAGCAATATTGATATAAGTCGGGATAAAAATTATCCATGTTAGCGTCGGTCGTGCCGCGTAAGATGGTCGGCGTCCACGTGAGTAGTTTTCGATTACAATTGGTCGGATGGATTCAATTGGCAAAACGTGAAAAAGTTGACGACTCAATTGATAAAATTTAAAAAATATATATGATCGAATTAGCAAAGCATAATAGATTTAAAAAAAAAATTTGGACAATTTTCCTAGAAAGGTCGTGCCCATTTCGCTCCCGCGAAAACCGCCTCCCAGAACTGACCTTCTGCGCCTGGTTCGGCCCCACGATCATCACCTTCCTTTCTTTACTTGAATTCTCTCCCACCACCTTCAGCTTCATCGCGTCTCCCTCTCTCTCTCTTGGCTTCGAAGCTCTCTCCCAATCCTCCAGCGATAGCATCAATGGTATCCTCTTCTCACGCTGCTTCGCTCTACTGCGCCCTCGTCTTCGCATCCCTCCTCATGCTGCTGAGCAGCTCGCTTGCGGAGGTCGGCGGCACCGACGCCGTCAAGGGCGCTCAGATCCTGGAGCGGCCGTGCGACGAGATATACGTGGTGGGCGAGGGCGAGACCCTGCACACCATCGGCGCCAAGTGCGGCGACCCTTTCATCGTCGAGCGCAACCCTCACGTGCACGACCCGGACGACGTTTTCCCGGGGCTTGTCCTGAAGATCGCTCCTTCTTTGAGGTCTGGAAATTGAGTTCATGGTATCCCCAGTTTAGTTAGCGTTAGGCCATTAATATTCGATTTTTGCTTGGTTATTCTTCCTGGTTTACATTTATATATCATGTGTTTCTGTAGGTACATACATTTCCGATTCGCAGTTAGACCGGTCTCTTAAAGTTATGTGAACATATTTTGAGATTCTTGTGAAGCTGCACTGATCCTGACAATTCACAGCTTAGCTCTGTGGGCTAAAATTTAGCATTTAACCCATCTTTTTTTTTTTTTTTTTTGGTCGGAACATTTAACCCATCTTTAGGAGGGCTTTTTTCTTGTCAAAAAGCTTACGTAGCTTACTTAATACGAAACTGGGGTTCATCATCATAAAACATGGTTTTGCTCTGCGGGTTATTACAGCTACTAGGATCCATGAATGATGTGATAAGATCGTACTCTATGGAAAAATCAAGATTGAAGAATGGAAGCCCCATCGGTCAAAAGTCTTCGGCTTTTCAAAAGTTCAACTCAGCACTTGGTACGTGGGAGAGAGATTAAACAAACGTATGGATCTCTTCTTCGCATTCATCAAAGTTGTCGGCTTTTCAGACTTTTCAAACTGAATTGATGTTCGAAAAAGGAAAATGGAAAACGTTGTTTCACGACCAAAGTCAATTTGCATCCGCACCTTGAGTGACCCACACAAGAGGATGTTCGTTTAGGGATGGGGGTTATGGACTCTTATAAATGACTCAACATGGTCTCTCCCATCTGATATGGGACTTGAGATGACACAAGCTCCCCCAACAAACAAAAAAAGAAAAAAAAAGACGAAAACGAGCTCCTCGTTAGTTGGCCGGTATTATTCAGCGATACTCCCCCTATCCGATGTATATTCTATTTCATTTATGTCATCTCCGTTATCCTAGAAGTCTGTCAAGAGCCGCACCTTATTCGAATCCTCTCATCTCGACGATCGCTCTCTACTCTCGTTGGATTGGGTATGAATCTGGTCTGCTCACGAACCGCATACCAACCGGAGGGCGTCCTACTCTAATATTACCTGTGATGACCCAATCTGTTCCGCTGGATCAAGCCACCAAAAGGAGAACTCCGAGTAATCATACAAGGTGTTGACCAATGACGGTTTCTGTAATATTGTCACTTTATGACACCTCACTTATATGTCATAATTTATTCAAATAATATCTAACATGATATAAGAATGCCTCGTTTTGTGATTTGGGGGTAAAGCAAATGGATTTGGATACGATTGATGTAAAAGGTATAATTTTTCACATTGTAATCGCTTAAATTCATCCAGAGGTGCACATTTAAATAAGGTCTCTAGGTCCATCCAATGGTCGGTCGAAGCTGGCAGGAAGATAAAATTACTAAATCCTTGAGAAGTAAAATGGACCAATGAGAAGTGAAAGCACTTATCCATGTGATCAAACGAGGACCAATCAAAATATAGGTCAACGTGTGTCTTTGACTCTCCAAATTGTTTTTTTCCCGCAAGACACGAACTTAAGAAATCCTTTGTTGCTAAGTAACCGCAAGAGGAGGAAAGAATCAGTGGAGAAACGCGGAAAATTTGTCAAAACAATTCTATACCTATTATATTTATGTCAATTTAATTTTAAATTTTGGCTGAAAATTATTGACGTGGACGCCGATCGTCCCACGTGATACAATTGGCGTTAACGTGGACTTTTTTTTAAAAAAAAATTACATCTTATAATTTTTTTTCTTTTTCTTTAATTTTTTTTCTTTTATGTACTTTACTTTATTGATTGAGGGCCGGCGAGAGTCAATGGTTGACCTCTACTGGCCCTCAATAAAAAAAAGTGTACAAAAAAGAAAAAGAAGGAAAAATAAAAAATCATAAAAATGTAAAATAATATTAAAAAATCTCTAGGTCAAAGCTAGCCATACCACATAGGACAATCGACGTCCACTTTAGTGATTTTAGATCAAAATTGATCAGATTGACTTAATTGTCATCAATACAATAGGTTTATGACTTTTATGATATTTTTTTTCCTGAAAACGCTCAAACTCCATCGTTTCTCTCTATTCAAGCCTCCCTCAGTCATTTTGGAGAAAATGATATTATAACTACTATAACTTTTGTATGAGTAAAAAAAATTTTGAGTGATGAATTAATTGTCACTTTCTTTTTTGGTCAAAACTTAAGTGTCACTTTGATTAAAAGAAAAAGAAACGATCACTTTAATGTTATCGGCAATATGTGTGGCAGAAAAATTTGACGTGGCAACATTTTCATATAAACCTTCCGACGTGGCTTGTCGGCAGAGTGAAGTTGGCATGATTGGACCTAAATGGCGTCCGTCGGTCATTTATTTGCCCCAACTTTACGAATTGGGGCAAAATTGCTTATATTCTTCAAAACAACCCTCACCCCATTTCCTTCAATTGGGGCAAGATTACTTTCTGAAATTTGCAATGATCATGTAAGGCGACAAAAATCAGATAAGCTAAGTCGTCAATTTTTTTTTCTAGAATAACTTGAATTCTATTCTTCTCAATTTAAAAATGAAGTAGAAATTTTTCAATCACCAACAATAATTATTGATAGAAGATTTTGTATTAATAATATTTCAGAAGTAAAAATTTTCAACCTCTAACAAATGGATTTTTATGATCATAAATAAACTTATGAAGTTATAAGTTGATTTCGAAAGCAGAAGTGTTGCCATGCGCGCCCCAAGTTGCCAAGCAATTTGTAGTCTTCGTCGAAGTTCTGGCACAAAATCTTCTCGGCTTTGTCGTCGATCCCGTCCGTCATCTTTCACCAGTAGGAGTAGTCCAGAGAAGCCCTAATTCATCTTCTGACAAGAAGTTTTATGTTAAATGTATTCCGATACGAGATCCTGAATGAACTTGGTGATTAGATGGCGCCCTTATTTTGTTGTTGTATTCTTGATTGAGGCGTTTGCCGGTTTGAACTTTCAGTCTTTTCCATGATCTTCATGATCACATAGAGAGGCAACGAAGCAAGAGAGAGAGATGAAGCATCATCATTTTTACGCCTTCTCCTTTTTCCACTGTAAACTAATGCCTTGACATGAAACTTACGCGAAACTTGAAATTCTTTTTGAAAGCATGGTAAGAGGAATCGTGGAAACATGTTGCCAGTAATATTTAATTGATCATTTTACCACTCATGTGGCACTCAAGTGATAGCTATGATACTTTTGACGTCTTTTTTCATTAAAGAAAAAATATGTTAGAAGCTCACAAAAACCCATAAGAAAAGTATAAAAAAGGTTATATATGTAATGTATTGATACGAATTCGGTCAATTTTTTAATTGGACCAGTTGATTATTAAATCTTTTATATTTTTACCAATTGAGTCTATTAAGTTAATTTTGGATGGAAATTGTTAACGTGAAAACCAATCATCCTACGTGGCATGGTCAACTAAGATTGCACATTTTAATAATACTTCAATAATAATTTGAATTTTTCATATTTTTTCCTTTATTTTTTTTATTCTTTGTGCTTTGCTTTTTGTTTTTGGCTGTGGCTCACCAAGAGCCGTCTATTGACCCTCGCCGGCCACTAGGGAGAGAGCTCACGCAGCCCCTCACCTAGACCCTACAAGGGCTACAACGCCCTCACCAAATCTAAGCGAGGCGAGGGTGCCGTGGCCCTCATAAAAAAAAAAAAAAAAAACATAAATTCATAAAATTATTGAAATGTTATAAGAAAAATTTCACTTTTGTGTCGATCGTGCCACGTCGAGCAGTCGATGTTTATGTTAGGGACTTTCGATCAAAATTGACAAGAATGACTCAATTATTACCAATGTAAAAAGATCTAAGTCTGAATTGGTACCAATGTAATATGTTTAAGAATTTTTTTTGTGCTTTTCCCAAGACCCACACATGGTTGGACTTGGATTTTCTAATCCTATCACGACATGTTAACAAAACCTTAAATAACTCATATATATCAAACCCAATCTTTTAAATTTGAGTTCAAAATTGGAATTGATAGACCATTTTGCCATCTTTTACATACCACGTAAAAGCAATGGAGGACATTAATCGGAGGCAGAGCCACATGAATCACCATGGAAAGAATTCCCAGCTTCCTTTTTGGTCGATAATGGATTGGACTACGAGGAAATCGGTGTCGACACAAGGAGTGGGTGGAGCTTCTCAAAGAATCACAAAACGCACTCTTCATCCGGCGACTTCCATTAAAGACTTAAGAGAGTTTTGTCCTCTCCCTTCAAAAGCGGTTTCGCAGTCTTCGTCTCATATCTATCGCCCGCTTCTTCCATTAAAGACTAGAAAGTTATGCAAGGTTTTAGCGCCAGTTTCAACCACCAGATCTATTTCTTATCATATCTTGATATGTAAATGGTTGAGCCTCTTACTAGGACAAATCCATAAAAGCTTAGATCAAATCCCAATTAGTTCAAACTTGTGATATGTCACCAAGGGAGATTAAGAGTGTTATGCTTGACATTCTGAAGGTGGCTGTGAGTGAACGGGTTCCCTGTCCCACATTCTTTTATTCGAAACAGGAACAAACGATGCATAGTTAGCTCAAGTTTAGCATTCTCTGTCATTATAACATCCTGGCTAAACAACAATCCTGAGATATTGCCAGTTGAGGCTATTAAATGATGCGATTTGTTAGTTCACGGTAATTTTTTCCTGCCAAGCGGGTCATGAATACTTAGTCTGGAGAGTATATTCTTATTTCAGGAAGTTTCCTCTGTAAGACCCCAGTAGAGATTTCCTTCCAAGTTTTGTTGGCAGCGGAAATTATGGTCTGCGTCGGCATACTCTTGAGCTTCCACATATTCATTCCGTACCCTGTGCTTCAGGACGTCTGCTCCGCACTTGTAACATTCATTTCTGCCGAAGTCCTTGAGGGAAAGCTCTTATCGCTCCACTAAGCTGTATACCAGACCTCCAGATTCGCCCTAGATATTTTTGTTATTCACATTTCTTGTCGCTCCACAAAGTGGTATATTGCATGTAGGAATTAAGTTTCAGAACTACAAGTTTACAAATGGAAAATCCCCGTCAACTTGATTCCCCGATGAGAGCTTAATGAAGAAAAAGTCGTCACAGATCCCATTTATGGCTAAATTAGTCCGGCCGACATGAGTTCGCAAATTATCGGCAGTCTTTTTTTCCCCTTCTTTCAGTTAGAGAATCTTTAGATAACTTGGAAGTTAGTTCTTCGTTAACCTGAAGTTGATAACTGTATGCTGTTTGCTCTGCCAATTCAGGTGTGAACTTGTCTCTACCATCAAGGGTCGCGTCGTCGAGGCGTTCTCGCGGGACCTACAATGGGGTTCTACTTTCAACAGAAGCCCGGGACTCCTGCTCGGGGTAATTGCAGACGGAACAATCACTTTGTCCGGGTGCTTGGGGTCACCTTACTTCCTTCCCTCTTCGTCTGTATCTCCTCCATTGCAGCTACTTGTTTGACGCCCAACTCTTTGTACTAGTAGTAGAGCAACTGTCCCCTCTCCCAATTAGCCTTGTGCAGTAGCTTATCACATTACTGGATCTAATACAGTCTACATGTGTAGCTCTAGTTTGTGCACTAGTAAAATTTCTAATCCATCGTAACTTCCATTTACATATCGTATAGTTTGCCGATTTTTTTTTTTTTAATATGAGTATTCACATTGAGTGCGATTCCGATCCCTCAAACCACTTATTGAAGCATAATAGAAATCCCCGTTCATGTCCCCTCCACTTTGGTGATGGCTTCTCTTTCTTGCGATTCGTTATTCTCTCGGGATTATTACCTTCTCATAATGCTTTCAATACAAATTCCAAGGCGGCTCTCGAGGGAGAATTACCCAAAAATAAAGCTCTACATCTATTGTAATTGTGCCAATTCAATCATAAACCTTTTGTTTTGTCAATTCAGTCATGAATCTTTTATAATTATGTCAATTCGGTTCATTTGGCCGATTTGAGCCGACGTGGTAAATTTTTAATAATAATTTTTCAAAATTTTTAATTTCTTAATAAATTTTTTCTGTCTTTTTTTTTTTTTTTGGGGTTTTGGCCCGTGGCAAGCAGCCTCTTGCTAGCCCAACCGAAAAAAAGAAACGACAAAAATAGATAGGAAAAATTATTAAAAAATCAAAATATATTAAGATGTTATAAAAATTTACCGCGTCAAGATCAGCAGGCCAAATGAACTGAATTGACACAATTACAAAAGGTTTAAGACTAGATTGACCAAACAAAAAAAGTTTAGGACTAAATTGATACGATTGAAATAAGTTTATGGCTTTTTTGGTAATTTTTTTCTTCCAGGGTCTTGGGGGTTTCGTGAAACAGAAGATACAAATGTATTTGAAGTTGAGAAATGGAAAACCCAAAGGTTGAAATTTTCTTTATGGTTTGTTTGTAACTCCGTATCCTTGTTTTAACTCTATTTTCCTTCTTTTTTACTTTTGACATGGGGAGGGTTCTCACGTGTAAATTCACCTAGTGCGCGCACCATATAGTGCTATTAAAAAAAAATGGAGCTCCATGCTATAGAAAACGCTCATTATGCATCTTAATAAGAACACTGAATGCATGGAAGGATGTGGAATTTTCATAATTCAGTTACTTAACAAGTGTCCCTAAAACGTTGGTTAACAACTTGCCTTAAAACGTTATTATCTTATTATATCACACAGCTTATATGTCACATGTGATGCTTCGCTTTCCTGCTCGTTTTGTTTACATATTGTCCGTGTTGTTGAACGCTTGTCGAAAAAGCAAAAAAGTAAAGCTTTCTTGCTTTCACAATGAAAAAATCAATCTTTTTGCTTTTCCAGTCAAATTAAAAAAAATGGTTATTTATAAGAAAAAAAATTATGAACATTAGATGTGAATACGTGTGTCCGGGTGTCAGCGTTTCACAAGTTTCAGCATATTCGAATTTTGAGGAAAAAGTCAAGAATGAATGGACCGCGTGATTTAGATCAAGCAAACAAATCAAGCGAAAATGGAACTCAATCTTCATTGACCTTGCTCACTTACCGATTTCCAATCTGTTTTACAAAACATGAGTCCATCAAATCATTTGATGAATTTTTGTATGTCTTCTTCCAAACGCGAATTTCTTATTTTGAGCATTTCAGTTTCACAATCACAAACATCTTAATCGATAGACGGTCGATGATGTCCAACTCTGTGTTGTATCGTACCTCTGAGGTATTGTCCGCTCCAACTCTTGGCCTCGCATTTTTGTGCTTATTGAAAGGGCCCTCTTGAAGAAGCCACGACCAACAATCTACTGCGACGACTTGTCTCTCCTTTGCCAGTTTATTGATAAAGTTGTCCATCCTTGCTTCCATCCGTGTACGGCTCAGCCAACTTGTTATGACAAAATGTAGACCTAACCTTAAAGAATAAGCAACCCACAAATAAAATAAAGACAGAGCACAGCATAAATATAGATCCCGCTTTGTGCCGAATAATTACATTGTTAAAGGGGAACTATAAGATGATTAGATTACCAATTCAGATATCATTTACCATAATCATTAGTTTGAGATATACATAGGAGCGATCGAGCAATTCCGACAGGAACTTTTCGAATGGTTTGAGTGCACCAAACTGTCCAGAAATAAAAGCAACAAAAATAAAAAAAGCGAAGTGCTGACTTAGGCACCAAAGTTATTGCTGACTTGCTGTGACATTTGTTCTCTGAAGTTGGAAAGAAATCAGGCATAGCAACACAAAAGAAGCCCCCATCCAATATCCAATGTTGCTTGTTCTGTTCCTCCTTTCCTTTCATGGAGTAGCAATATCCTATCAGAAAGAAACCCCTGATTTTGGAGAGCGGGTTCTGCCGAATTTGGCAAGAGATTCCGAGTCCGAGATCGAAGATGAACACACCCATCGGATTTGAAAGTTTTGGGATTCAGCTTGCCCATTATGTAAAAGAGGAAGGATGTCATTGGTAGGTAGGTAGCCAAGAAAGGATCTCTAGGTATTAAGCAGTTCCCATCTGTCCAAGAACATTTTTAAAAAGGCAAGCTAAGTATCACGATGATGGGGATGGGGATGGGGATGGGGGTGCCCATTCCATTAGGTATCAAATCAATCTACTGCCAACTAATGAGCTCTGCAACGATTCCATCCCCGTGCAACCCAACTCGTTCTTTCTTTTTCCCACACTCGATACAGCAAAAACAAAAGCCAAAAACCAGAAAACAGCTCTAAAAATCGGAACTTTGCAATGATGATGATGATGATAGTGAAGTTTCTTGTTAATGTAGCATAAGGGCTTGGAAAACAAATGGTTTTCTCTATCTCCTTTCCGGGACATCACACCATAAAAACTTCCCCACCATACAAAACCAAATAATTGGGCTCCCACCATCCAATCATTACCCCCAGACGCACCAGTTGCAAAAAGACGAGATGGTGATCGTGGGTTTGTTCTCTGTAGGGTCTGTACAGAGTTGAACGGTTCGTGTGGCGTGCCTTTGGGAGCGAGAGTCTAAACTCCTCCACGAGCAAAGACTTGACAACTGAGTTTCAAAAGTTCTTGAGTCAAAAACCAAGAACCAGAGCGGAACGAAGACTCCATCATAATTCGATTCCCCAAAACATCTGCTGCTTCATTATAAAAATGACGGACGATACTGATCTCTTCTTTTTCTTTTCCATTTGCACAGACTCTTCACTCCCACCACACCACACCACGTGACTCTTAATTTACTACTGATTACCAGATCCGCTTCTCCCTCTAGAAATTATTTATGAACCCGGTTAACGTAAACTAAGCTCTGTTTTGATTCTTCGTCTGTTGTCTTTTCCTCTAAATGAAAAAAAAAAAGGGGGGGTCAAGGATGACACCTTCACTCGTTTGCCACTTTTACAGAGTGCCGCCTGCCAACTGCTTTCGATTCTGTCCTCATATTCTAACTCTTTTTTTTTTTTTTCCCTCAAGCTGCAACATCAAATCCAAAGCTGTATTTAAGAATGAAACAACTGTGCAATTGTATGGTCCTGTATTTACATGCCCCCTAAGGACAAGTCACAAAGTGAACTGACCCAACCAAAGAATCCTCCAAACAATTCAAAGGCGCAAAGGAGAAAGGGGGGGCAAAAACCCAAAAGACAGAGAGCCATATGAAAGGTTGATTTTCTGTTGTAAAAGCAAGAAAGCTCCTAATTGAACTTCGTGTAATGGATCAGTAACTGCATGCGTTGGGAGAATGGAAGAAGCAGCTTCTCAACTGTATTCTCGGCTCCCTTCGAGAGCTCTGGGTTTCCCAGAACTCTCTGGCCAGCGATTTCCTTGAGTCCCCTTGCAGGAACATGGACTAGGAGATCCATCGTTATTGCGGCCCACCCCAACCTCCACCCCCACCCCCGCGGGCGGTTACAAACAAAGAATGAAATCGTTTTTGTCCTGAAAAGAATTGTTTCATCCATCCTTTTGCCCTGAAGCCTCGTCGAAAGATGGAGACTTTCTGGTGCTTTTCATCCTCAGCAGGCCATACAGTTTCCTCAGATCTTTCATCGCGCTGCTATCCTTGAGGAACACGCCACTTGAATCGGGCGATCCGTCCCCCGGCTTCCTCGACCCGTCTGTGGATATCCGCCGTCCAATTTTGACAGTGCCGTCGGTCTGTAAGGCGGTGATGACCGACTTGAGAGCGCGGCTTGGGGAATTCCTGTTCACGATCATCAGCTCACCAATCTCGGCAGGGCTCAAACTGGCTCCACCCTGGAAAATCTCTTCCACCTGAGGGAAAAGCTTGTGATCCTTGACCCCTAAGTAACTATTAGCTAAGGTCTTGAATGCCGAAAAATCGCACAGCGGGAAGTGTATGTGAACATCGACGCGACCCGGCCTCAGTATAGCAGGATCGACGTGTTCCTTACTGTTCATCGTGAACACCATGATTCTCTCCTCGGCGCAGCACGAACTCAATATGCCATCCATGAAATTCAATATGCCAGACACACTCAGAGCTGTCGAATTGTGCGCCAAAAACCGGTCCAGGTCTTCCATGACGACCACGGACTTGGCGTTGGTTTCCATCAAGAGCGTCTTGAGATCCGAGTCGTCCTTCACCTTGGACAGATCGACGTCGTAGACATCGTAGCATAGAAAATTAGCCATGGCAGCCACGAAGCTCGATTTCCCGGTACCGGAAGGCCCGTACAAGAGGAAGCTCCGTTTCCAAACGCGGCCTAGACGGTGATAATATTGCTTGGCTTTGAGGAAGGAATCGAGATCGGACTTCACCTTGTCCTTGAGGTCGGGCTCCATGGCGATGGTGTCCAGAGTCGAAGGGTGCGTGAACGGGACGGATCTCCATCTCCCCGACCCCCTGTCGTTGACGACCTCGTCGACGTTTATGTGGAGCTTCAAGTCTCGTTTTTTCCGGTCGATCTCGTCGGACACGGCGTGGATGTGCTGGAGGTACGGGCGCAAGATGCTTCTTTTATCGGCCCTTCTGATCCTCAAAACGAAGGCCCTCCGATCGCCTCTCTGGTCGTTGGTCCAGGAGAGCCTGGCGCCCAGGAAGACGTCCTCGATGGTCTGATTCGCGTCGAGGTGGAGGAGGATGTCGTTGGGCTTCTTGCCGGAGAAGAGGTTGGTGAAATCGGACTCCTCCAAGGAAGGGAGAGAGTTGAGGTAGGCGGAGACTCTGCGATAGAGGGGGTTCTCTTGCATGGCGTCGTTGGACTCGGGGACTTTGAGGACCTGGTAGACGTAGAACCAATCCTGGGTCGATCTCCACCATCGCTTCACGAGATGGAAAGGACCCGTCTTCCGGAAAAGAAGACGGAGCAGGAAAAGCGACGCCGCAGTGCAGATGAAGACGCAGAAGAGATTGATAATCGTCGTCATCATCACCACGGCGGCAATCGAAGGAAGCAAGGGGGGCCAAAAAAAAAAAAATGGAACTCGGATTAAACATCCATGGAAAAGATTGGATTTTGAGGATGGGGTTTTACTCTAGGCACGGCGACGGCGGGGCGGGTGCAAAGAGAGGAGTGAAAAAGGAGATG
This sequence comes from Rhodamnia argentea, assembly GCF_020921035.1. NCBI lineage: Eukaryota > Viridiplantae > Streptophyta > Magnoliopsida > Myrtales > Myrtaceae > Rhodamnia > Rhodamnia argentea. The sequence continues at coordinate 8,209,376 of NC_063158.1, forward strand.
CGCGTGGCGATGCTTTCGGAGGAGGAATCGGGGAGAAGATAAATTGGTGCAAAGCGCTTCTAAAACGCGTACTGCTGATGAGTTGGGGGACCAAAGATGATTCACTAGACAACGCTAAAGAAAGGGTCTTCTTCCCCATATTTAAAAAAATACTTGATTGGGGTTTTAATTTAACTTAATTAATTGAAGGGGACGGCCCCAGTAAGATTTAAATTTTGGAGGATTGGCAGGAATTTCTGACCTGCTATCGCCCGGGGTCAGCAACTACCGAGAAAGGCCCATAGGAAAATTCGTTTCGAGCTAGACTTACATGTTAAGTTAAAGAGTTGATAATTTCCATGCCGGTCTTTATACGAATTCAATACATAATGAGCATGTGCCGCGTTGCTTCGCATGTCAATTTTGACAGACCGAGCATTTCCTACCATTCGAATGGACACACTCGGCAGGGATCTAATCCAAGATGGCGATTCTTAAGGTTTCATAGTTGCTTGCTTTTCCATCTAAGGTAAAGAAATTGTGTCGAGCAGGTGAGAGTTAGGCCATCCACATCCGTCGATAATCCGGAGCACTTGGCGTCGCGCGATTTGATTTTACCACGCCAACCGACGATGGACAGATGCAATGAAACGAAACCAAAATACCATCCGTGGGACATTAGTACTACGCCCCACTCTCGGAGTCTGCTAATTTTAAGGAATTAAACCAACCTTTCTCTCCGCATCACACGTCACTGCTACAGTTTTAAGGTGTCCATGGTTGGAAGTTTCAAGCAGGGGTAAAACAGGAAAATCCAGACTTTACACGTGTCGCGACGTCGTAAATGGAAGGACAACTGGGCATCTCCCTGGTGGGAGCATTCGATACAATCTTTTTTTGAGTCGGCGATTTGGATTTCGCGGGGCAAATGTTCGTTTCGAATTTCGATTTAGCTTTCGAAAAAGTTTGGAGGGCGAGTCGCGGTCCTCGTCGACGTCGTCGTGCTGGTTAAGTTGTGGCGGATAATATTGACAAGTGGATGGAAATGGCAGTGGAGGTTCACGAAGCAGCATCTGCCAAACAACAACGGCCCCGTGGCTGGAGAGAGTCGCTCTCCGTTGACTTCTCCAATCCCAAGGAAGGGAAGGCCGCTTTTAACATCGACCCCGGCCTGCCACTCGAATATTCTCTTTTTAACTTTTCGGTTTCGGTTTTGTATTGTTGTATAATAGGTTAATAACCAAAAAATGTTAGCTTTTATAAATGTTACATTCCTTTTGAATTTGTAGGACATGCTACTCATCTTGCTCATCGCATAAGACAGCGAAGGAAAAAGTCGCATTGAAGACCCACATAGGAGAATCGATTTCACACGCTCGCGTGTTCGTTTTTTCAACCGGTGACTTTGATTTCGGAGGGGTACGCTGTAATTTGACACGGAAATGTAGTCGGATCGTCGAAGAAACTCGAGAAGGGAAATATCCTCGAAAGAAGGTGACTTATAATTCGAGGCTAAGAATGAGGGAGACTAATATTAAACACCTCGGTGGTCATTGATTTGAGATGGATAGAGGTTTAGTAGGGACAAGTAATGGGTAGTGTCTCAATCCACAAAACTATGGACCTTAAGAACAAATTCCCAATGGGAATGAATATTCTTTACCTTTCTTATTGCTGAAGCATTGTTAAACAGAGTTCTAAATTGTTAGGATTAGGCGCACAAACACAATAAAATAGAAAATAAACGCCAAAAAGAGAAATTGAGACACGAGATTTATCCTAATTCATTCTTAAACTAGGGTTACATGTAGCAGATGATTTCAATGAAATTAATGCCTCACACCTCTTTATTTCAACTCACAATTATCGGAGAAATAGATTATATACATACGGCCCAAAAAAGCCCTAAGCCTCTCCATAGCTATTCATGGGCCAAAACTCAAACTATCAATAAAATACGGATTCAAACTATAACAACCCTCTAGAGTGGAACCTCCAATGGTGAGTATGAACCACATCCCAACATGAATCAAAGTCTCATTGAAAAGTGTCACAACCACTCCTCACGCAAAAGTAAAGATAGATTTCAACTTTTAAAGGGTCTCAATCGTTTTTTTTTTTTTTTCAAAATGTCCTTCATTATTTGTTTTACAAGTATATGAACTCATATGCAAATGCTTAGATCAAAAGTAGAATATAATCTCAAAATATTCTAGTAAATAAAATCTGAGTACATTGAAATACCGGATTGCTCCACACAAACATATGCATTACACATAGATATTTCCTTCGTCACTTGTGTATTTTTGTCAATAACTTTTCCATTATTGGATCATCCAGACATTTAGTACTAAAGTCATTTTGCTCGATCTTTCAAAAATATCTAACTTATGCGACACGCACAATGCGTGTCCATGAAGAGGACTCGAACGACCTGCAAACCGAACTCTAAAAGGCGAATTTCATTGAGGACAAACGGTACGCAACACATACATGCTTCCGGCCTTGCACGTAGCAACATTCATTGCGTAGGATTTCCACAATGTAATAGGGATAGTTCATTGTCGTCGACGGGACCATCGATACAAATTGGACCTTCCTTTTTGAAATTCGACGAATCCTATCGAGAGCATGTGATACAACGACGATGCAACAGCGATTTTAACTCTTCCACCGTCAAATTTCATGGAGTTGGCGGCCTCCGAGTAGATCCAAATTTTTTTACCTTTTATTGCTTGAGATGATCGTGCGCCCCTCCTCTTGTTCCGGCTCACATCACGAACTTGTACTCAGAAGTTGACATTGAGCTTCGCATCGGGAGTCAACTTAATTAAACCTATGGTTAAATTTTTCATTTTCGGAATCAATTTAGCCCCATTTCCTCACCCAAGTCCAAGGTAGACTTCAATTTTTTTTTTGGAAGAGTCGCATCGGATTCAACAATTCATTAAAAAAGCCATCCTCGCATGTCATGAAACTGGAGATCAGATCGTAGGAATTAAACCCCTAAACGAAAAAGATACGGCAAATCATTGCATTCACATTTCTTAGTTAACGGACAGCTATGTTCGTATTAAACATCAACCTAGGCAGGATCACCAACTTTTATGGAAGGGTCCGCACCGACCCGCCCCGACCCGACCCGAAAATCCTAAGAAGATTAAAAAAAACAAAATTTTTTTTAGAGGTTTGAGGTGGTGGATGCAGAGCACCCAGGCCTGTAGTGCGGGTTAATGGGATATTAACCCAAATTTTCATGCCAAAGCCTGAGCCAGTATGTCTCCATGGAATCTTGGCCGGACATTAGTACCGCCTTCAATTCATTTGCGATCTACATTAGGAATAAGCGCATAAGCACAACGAAATAAAGAGTAAATACAAAAAAGAGAAATCGAGACGCAAGATTTATCATGATTCACCTTTAAATTAGGATTACATTCAACAAATGATTCCATTGTAATTAGTACATCTCACCTCTCTATTCCAACTCTCAATTACAAGATAAGGAGGTTACATAAGCCATTCAGTAGCTATTCATGATCTCAAATCCCGATTTACCAATAAAATACGGATGTAAACTATAAAAACGCTCCGCCAGCCTAAGGCCCTATCTCCTGCAACTATCGTCTATTCATCGGGAACCAAGGAGCAAGACCTCAGTGCATTTCTATCGATGGAAAGTATGAACAACATTCTGACAATCTACAGAAGTATTCATCAACATTGCTTTCACCACATACGCTCGTGCTTAGCCATTGGCGCGGCGGCGACGCCAATTCAGACTTGAGCTACAGGAGAGATGGGATGTAAAAGCTACAAAAGCAGGAGTTCAATCGACAGGAAGAGGCACAACCTCTCTCCACGGTCATGTCAATATTTTGTTTCGTGGGGGCAAATGCAAGGAAAGGCAGATGAAAAGCCAAAGGAGTCGGTGAACGTGAGATGGCACGTCAAGCCGGGCTCATCCCTTTCCTTTCTGCTTTGGATATAACGTGTGCGCAACCCCCCACCCCGTGACGCACGCTCCTTCTTCGTTTTGGGAAATCTCCCATCCTCTCTCAATACGCCACGCCGTCACCATTTGCGTTTCGTTTCGTTTCGATTCGATTCGATACCTTATACCAATCATTGTCGCTTCAATAGCGCAAGAGCTTTCGCGACTAAAAGTTGCGGTGGACATAAATTCTGGCCTTAATTTAATCTCTCCGCGAATGGCTGTCGACTTCTTTGCTTCTCATTTTTTGGCGCTAAATCATTTCTCTACCATGCACTACTCGCCCCATGGGACTCTTCCCTCTTGAAGACAGAATCTCCCCCCGGACAACGTTGGACAGGGTTTTTCTTGTCCTAATGACCAAACACCTTGACGTCCATTTCGCACTAAATATATGGTTGGCCCATTGGAATGATAAACAGATACAGGGACTCAAAATTCCTAATTGTCTTTATCAATATGACATAGATAGCAATCAACATCATCTTTATAATAACGGGAGAACATACCTGGTATCTTCAAGGAAAATACCTAATAGGAAGAGTTACTGAAAATTTTGGATTTCCTTACGATTGCTTATTTTAAACATTATATTTCATTAGAACTAATGTTGCTTTTTTTTTTGGTTGGACAAAACTCACGGTATTGAGAAGCACGTATCCTAATTGGAAGCAAAATGAGCAAAGAATGCAAGAAAAGTACTCATCGCAATGAAAATTGATTGATCCATCAACTCGATGTGAATAATGCCTTTCAAACAAAGCGCCTTGATAGTGGTTCTACAAGTTCACCATAGCCTTGAGAGAGGTCGGCCACGAACAATCCGAGGCCGATTATTCCCTCTTTACTTGTGCTCGTGGCAATAGATTCGCCGCCGTAACTTTTTTACGTCGATGATGTGGTCGTTGCTAGTAATGACGTTGCTCAAATAAGTTACCTCAAGAATTATTTTTGCAGCCGTTTCTAAATCAAGGATTTGGGCCGCTTAAAAAGTTTCTTGCTATCAAAGTTGCTCGAAATTCAGATGGAACTGTTCTTTGTCAACGTAAATATGCTCTTGATTTGTTGCATGATGCAGGTGTCTTAATTGCTAGCCTTGTGACTTTCCTATGGAACAAGCGGAGGGTAAAAATCCACACTTTCCTTATAATTATAAGCGTCGTAGAGTGATAAACCAATGAGTCTTGAACAATATCAGCGAGGACAGATTCATGAAGCATGTTTCCTCAAATGACCTCTCGTTGACATAATTTAGTAATGCATACACCAAAATTGGAACAAAATGAAGTAAAATCCAAACAAGTTCGTCAAATAAATAGGGCACTTGCATATCATTGTCCTGTTGTGAATTGGAAAAAAAAAAGGAGCAAATTAACATTTGAATATTCCAAGGAGGAAAGATGGGAGAGTGTGGGTCAATTTATATGTGCAAAAGTCCTTTATTTTTATGAATGAAGGACAATAAGCTAAGTGGGTTATACTCTACTATAATCGCGTGTGGGTGCACGGTTACACTTATTGTTTTTCATTAAAACCTTCCAATTTATGTATGGTTAATTTTTTTTTATCATTATTTAATTTTGAAATTTATTTCGACCAAAAAAATTTTGAATTTTATTTTTTTGTCCAACGGTTATTAAGTTCTCTAACAACCTTTGGAAGGTTTTATCTATTCGAACATAACTTCTTAATTTTTGAAAGATTGTGTTTGTTTGGACTTAACTTCTTAACATTTAAAGGTTTGTATCTGCTCAAACAATTTTCTCCATAAATAATTGAACGCTTCCGTTCAATTTTTAACTTCCATTTCTTGTTCATTTCTTTATAAAAGAAATCCCTTTTTTTTTCAATTGTTTTTCCTTGAGGATTCTTGGAGAAATATCGAAATTATTATATGGTATTTTTGTTTGATACTCTGCTGTATCCTAGAGGATTTTTTTTAAGTAACCATTAGCAACGTTGTGTAGGCAAATAATTACTCAAAGAAAGTATTATCACGCCTGAAAATTCGATCATATTTATTCCTATTTGATCATTATATTTCCCAACCCGCTTTATATTTCAGCCAACTAGGTGTCTCATGAGTAAATATCACATACTCTCCTCGGCTAGGGTTTTCTCTCTAAGAAGCAGCCGTCGCCACCTAGCTCAAAAACTTCTGAGCTGCCCCTGGTGGGAGAGAGTTCCTCCACATATGTTAAATCCAAATATAGATTTGGGAGTTCCTTACACATATTTATCTGTGTTCTTTCAACATGTTGATATCGGTGTTTCCGCAAGGTGACAGTGATGAGAGTGTCGATCTTAAATGCGCACCGCAAGTCTTTGTCAATGGAGTAAGCGAGCTCGGTGTGTGCTTATCGTTTCATCCGGTGATCGGCCATCGAACGTTTTACATTGGTAGATCTGTTCTCGAGGACCGAGCGTGTGCTTCTAGCTACAAACCGTGCTTTGTTATGTGCTTTTAAGTTTTTGTTTTCTTCTACAATTATTTGAAATATTCTAGGATTGAAAGCATTTTATGGGCATCTTCATTATTCTAATATATGTTTGGCTTCTTTTGACCAAAAAAAAAGAACTGGTGTCTCATAAGCACATGGGAGCAGGTGGAAATTGACCGTCATTTGCTTCGCGAGCGCATTCAAGAAGATTCCGGCGCCACTGGCTATGTTCCGTCCCATCGACAGCTCCGTGACATTTTTCCAGTGTAGCGCTTGGCCACGATCTCTTTCGCACTTTATCGGTCAATTTGCTCATTCGCAATCTTCTGCACTATTCGCAGCATTTATTGTTGTATTTCCTTTGGTTATGAGGTTTTTTTTTTTCCTCTTTCATTTGTCAGGCTCACCACATAAAAGAGATTCTCCCCTCCTTGTACAATTGCTTCATTTGAAAGGAGCAATGCCGTTCTATTTCCTTTTTGAGAGGACAATATGGGCAAGTCAGGGGGCATCAGGATAGATTCATAAGGGAATGCTAACAAACACTAAATCTTCACATGTGCGATCTGCGTGCTCGAGAGACGACCGATCATTTTTTCACGGGTGACTACCAGGGGATGCTCATTCATGCACACTTATCATCAAGTAAGCCAGGGGAGTGTCATTTAAGGCCAATTCAAATTTCGGGAGGTACTTTACGAAAAAGGATCCTGCTACTTCGCGGGAGGGTTAATTGAAATTTTACCAAGCCTCAACAAAGGACAAACATATCTTATGTGACGGTCACACGCATGACGTGGCATAATCGATAATCAATTTTCGCAAGTAAATTTCGAAACACGGCTCTTTAATTAACCGATCATATCATATCATGTGCCACTATGGTGAGGTGACTTACTTTGCTCCTTCGTGTGGAACGTTATAAAGGAGGAGGACCAGAGAGGCCCAGCCCATCTTGGGTCCTAAGTCTGAACTTTGCGGGATTGGGCACGGAAAAATCGAAATCTCCAATTCCTTATCTCTTTCCTATCCTTTAATCTCCTCCTCCTCCTCCTCGGACAGAGACAGAGAAGGGAGTATGGCCAGCACAGCGAGCTTCCTGAGGCTCCCATGTCTTTCCCAGAAGCCTTGGAACAGCAGTGTCCTGCCTCTCCCCAACCCCTCCATCAAGCTCAAGCTCGGCTTCTCCAAAGACTCCGACAACCTGCTCTCCTCCGCCTTGGACCAACTCCGCTCGGCTTCTCTCCCTTTGACCGCCGTCCCATTGCCCTTCGTTCTAGACGCCAAGGCAAGTCTCCCGAGTAACCCTCTTGGTTATACATTACCCCTGGCTCTGCGACTGTGCAAGCGTTAAATGGTGCAGGATGCGCTTGCGGCGGGAGGTGAGTTCGGGATACTGGAGGGGAGGACGTTGGCGCTCATTCACCCCCTCGTGATGAGCGGGCTGTTCGTGAACACGCTGTGGGCCGGCTACTTGGGGTGGCAATGGCGACGGGTGCGCACCGTCCAGGACGAGATCAACGAGCTCAAGAAGCAAGTCAAGCCCGCCCCTGTCAGCGTCGCCTCCGACGGCTCTTCTTCTCCACCCCAAGAAGCCCCACCTCCCTCCCCTGTCCAACTCAAAATTCAGCAGCTCACTGAGGTTCCCCCACTACCCTGTTTCCTTCTAAATCATGTTTGGATACAATATTCCCTCGTTTTTTTGTCAAGTTGAGTAAATGGATGGAACAGGAGCGGAAGGAGTTGATAAAGGGAGGGTACAGGGACCGACATTTCAATGCCGGGAGCATACTCTTGGCCTTTGGGGTGTTCGAGTCAGTCGGAGGCGGCCTCAACACCTGGTTCCGTACCGGCAAGCTCTTCCCCGGCCCCCATCTCTTCGCCGGTGCCAGTCTGTATTCGTTCCCCATTTATTGCCATCGCCTTCGTAATTGGAATTTTGCAATGTCAGGCTCCTCATCATACCTCTTCTTTTCGTGCAGCAATCACCGTGCTTTGGGCAGCAGCGGCAGCTCTGGTCCCGGCGATGCAGAAAGGCAGCGAAACCGCTCGCAATCTCCACATTGCCTTGAACTTCTTGAATGTCGTCCTCTTCGTTTGGCAGATCCCCACCGGTATTGAAATTGTGTTCAAGGTCTTCGAATTCACTAAATGGCCTTGACTCTGCTCCTCCCTTTCAACCTTACTAAGAACCATTTGTTATACAGAGCATCTGGTATATGATAGTGATACCCTTTAGGGACTCCTAGCTCCAGTCATTGTTTTTCTAGTACCATACTCTTGCATTTAAGAAAAATCAATGGAGGAATATTACTTTCCTGGCGGGCTCACTGTATTTCTTCCTATTTCAAGTACCCTTACGTGTATAATGTACAGTCTTTACTCGTATTTTTCCATAATTGGCAATTGTTAACGGATCGTTCTTGTTCTTACCTGTTGCGCAATTTATTTTAGTTTAGTTATTGTAGAAGATGGAGTTACTTTGCCAACAAAGATAGCACTTTGCCGAGACAACTTTTGGTGCATGTAATTTTGTTACTATGTTTTTTTTTTTCAATCTAGCACAAATGCTCGATCTTTGTAGCATCCGTGATAATTTTAAGGGAATTACAACTTTTTTGAAGTCTTACTTCAGAGACCATAGCCTTTTTTTTTTTTTTGGCTGGAAAGTAAGCAATAGTAAAATTGCAAATAACTTCTTTGGTGACTTGCATGTGGTTGAGTCATGTGGTTCAATCGCATGTGTGAGCAATACCAAACCGACTTTCATATGTTGAAGAGATATCAGTAGATTGTGAAGTCGCGCTTGTGCTCGGTTCAGCGTTGAAAGTGTCATGAACCCCTCCAATTGGTGAAATCATCTCCAATTTGAGAAACATGGAGGGTGCGCTCTGCTCCTAGGAGTCTTCATCTGTCTGAATTGCATTGCATCGGTGGCCTTCTTAATCATGCCGATGTCCGTCACTATTCCATCTGTTTGAAAGAGATCATAGCATCCTTCCTCTGCATAAACCCAATTCCCTCATATGCATATGGAGTTCATTACTTTGCTTACCTGTTGTTTTTGCATACTTCCCTTTGCTCCTAGGCATGCCTCGAGGAAGCGCCTAATGCAGCCTAGTCCATATCCTTCTCGCATGTTTTAACTTCTGTGCTTTGGGACAGGAGTATCACGTGTACATTTTTTATGCCAAATGGATATCTGACTCAATTCCTCCCATGTTAATTTGGCACATTGAATTTCATATAGTTGAATGAAGAGCACTACTTTTTCTTCCTCAAATACTTATGCTTGGAGAAATCATCTTGTTATTAAGATTACGTGACACCCATGAAGCTGAAATGTCTGGTTGACCAATTGCAATAACGGTGAAAGACGGATGCTCTGGGAATGACCATTGCCTTCATGTGCTGTTCTAAGCTGAAATACTCGGTCTGTACTTTTAAGCAGATAAAACATTACACCTCGTACACGTTACATAACAGCAAAGCACAAACACTGCCAGGAAAAATGTGGACGTCCAGCTTCTTCAGACTCCCTTGTCTTAAGCACTAAAGTGCTCTGGTCATCTTGAAGTGAACATCACTATCAGTTGCATCACCTGGGTAATGCAAAGAGCATCCAAGTCCCTTCATCCTTTTGACAAAATTGTATGTGGAAATTTCACCATCCGTCCATGAACATATGCGATTGATGATTCACCACGTGGTTGGTACTTCACGAAGAAGACCATGCAAACCCAGTGCAATGTTTCGGCTCTGTAAGCCAGGTGTTCACTGTGAGGAGGATAAAGCTTTTGAGCTGTAATTAACTAGCATAAAGAACGTATAGAATCAGGTTGGCTGAGCTGAACATAATTTAAGAGAGAAGTAAAACTCGGGATCCAGAGAGTAACATTGACAACTGAGAAAAATATGAAAGTGAAAAAGGAAAATGTTCTGTGGACCCACCTTAGAATGGACAAAAAATTCTTCCCTCCTCAGAAGATGGTGTAGAGGTTTTCATGCACAAAAGAGGGCGACTCTTGGTAATTACGCATCTCTACTTAATTTAATCCTGTTTTGGATCCCTAAATCAGAGTGTTCCTGGACAAAACAGGGGAGTTCTTGTAAGAGTACAGGATCCATTAAGTAGATGTTAAAAGGAGAGAAATATGTTCATCTGCAAAGGAGAGAGATCTGTTATTACTGCATCCTTTATGTCCATTGCAGTAATGTTGAATGAATCAAAGCCAATGAGTTTCTTGCGCGTGAAAGAGGCATGAGACTTAGCTTGCAACATACATAGATTCCCCAAATCAAATGACGTGAATATTTGAAAGACACATGAGAATCGTAAAGGTTAGAAAAGCCAAAAAAAGGAGGAGAAATGCAGTGTATGAAAAGCATTCAGCACAATTTGATCTCTCACTCTAATAACAAGCAAAGTCGGAAACACGACATGGACAGCAACGGACGCCAGAACCATCGCTCTTATCATTTGTAGAATCTATTGATAACTGTTGTTTTATTCAAAGTGAGAAAGCTCAAGAATTTCAACCAGAGATTAGTTTATTCTCTTGACTTGTTGGAGAAAGGGACAGGGGAGAGCCGCCGCAAGCACAGTTTTCACACTGACATCTAACCGAGACATCTTAAAGAAGATTTGTGGAACATGTATCTAGGACGGTGCCCATCAAATTTTCATAGAAGAAAATCGTCCAAGTACATATCAGTGAATATTTTTGACTGGCGAGGGAAATGCCTAGGGACAAATGAACAGATTCTCAAGCTGGTAGTATGATGTAACGAAGATTTTTAGACAGAACAAGGAAAAATTTCCGGTGAGATTGCGGTTTTGTCATGTGAAATAAGAAACGGAGGTGAAGTCGGCGGGTAGAGAGGTAGAGAGAAGAAAGAGAATAATCACGGGGTACAGCAGGGGAGGAGAAGATGCCATGGCAGTAGCAGGAGCAGTAGCAGAGGAGGGTCGGCTTTGCTTTGGGTGGGAAGCAGAATCTGATGCCTTGTCTCCTCTCTCTCCCCATCCCCCACACACTGCACTTTTTAAAATTTAGTCCCAAATTTGGCCAATCGCCTCATCTCAAAGTCTTGTCTTGTACAATAACAATTTTAATGAGCCTCTGTCAGATCTGATGTTGTTCGGATTATATAAAGGAGGGAAGTCCCTCCCTTTCCCTTCATTCCTAGAGCCTCCCTTTCCCTTCTTCATTCCTTGAGCCTCCCTTTCCCATTCTCTTTGGTTCTCCAGGAATCGATCAAATTTAGTGTTTGAGGTGGGCATTCATGGCCGGCCAACAAGCCCCTTCTAGGCCATGGCTCCGCTTGACCTCCATGGCTCGCCCTGTCGTTCCTCCGGCTCCTGCTCCTCAGCCGCCGCCTCAAGCTCCTCCTCCTGCTCCTGCTCCTGCTCCTGCTCCTGCTCCCGCACCGCAGCCACGACCAACCATTTCGCTTTCCACATTCAGACCCACCGCTCCACCTCCACCACAACCTCAAGAACTTCCACCCCCACCGCCACCTCCTCCCCCCATGTCATCCCCTCCACCTCCACCTCCACCTCCCTCAGTGCCCCGTTCGCCACCTCAGCAACCAGTGGAACCACTGCCTGATGTGTCCACTGGCACCCTGCCCCGCACAACTACTGCAGTGACATCATCTCCTGTAAAGCCTCAGGTTCCTTCTCCGGCACGCAGATCGCCCGTTCCATCGCCCCCCAAACCTTCTATCATTGAGCCTACGATCGTAATGCCAGGGCAAATGCCAATGCGAATGCCGTCTCCTAAAGTTGTCAAGCCTGCTGCTCGGACTCCCCCTCAATCCCCTTCCGTGAAGCCAGTGGCTCCACCTCCATCCCCTCTGGTTCTGCCTCCCCCCCAACTGAGAGCTGATGATCAGCCCAGGATCCCCCAGGAGGCACAGCAAAAGACTGTCCTAGTTCAAGAAACCGTTCCACCCCCTCCCCCTAGCTACAGACTCCCATCCCTCAGTGGTCGCGTTTATTCTGATGAGATTCCAAAGGCCAGCATTGTTCGTGATACCAAAAATGGAGATGCAGAAAGGCACAGAGGTCCCCACCCCAAGAAGCACCTGGACTCTGGGGAGGTCCCCAGCATGAAGGTCATTACCCTTGCTGGCGAGAACAAAGGTGCAACGATGGAGCTCACACGTTCCCCGAAACATCCTCCTCCCCATCATCTTCTTCATAACAAGGCAAGTCCTACATCCAAGAGCAATGGCCAAGAGTCCAGAATCTCATCATTGCATAGCGGCGGTGGCAGCAGCAGCAGTGATGAAGGAAATCAGAAGATGCAGATGAAAGACAAGAGTCAGCAATCGAAATCCTTCGCCTCTCCTCCGATCAGCGCCTTCATGAACAGCAATGTGCAAGGCGTCAACAACTCCATCGTCTACAACAGCTCTTGCACTCACCACGATCCTGGCGTCCACCTTGCTCTCTCCCGAAAGCCATCCAACGGCTCCTTGCACATCAAGGACCTCGTCAAGGGGGGACACCAGCCTTGATTATTTGCGCGACAATTCCCTCAACATGAGAATGACCGGATTTGCATTGTTTATGTTTCCTATATTAAAAAGTCAGAAATTATGTTGCTACTGCGAATAACTGAGAGAGAGAGAGGTTCGATAAAAAGAAAAAGAAGAAGAAGAGTGGAGTGGATTCTTATTCATATTCTTAGTAGGACATGCCAGGCCCCTTCTAGTGGATGTCATGTCACCGGAGATTTCCCAATCTCCTATGTTTTATTTGGATTCTCCTCTATACTATCTATATGTGGAACAGTTATCCTGTCGTGAAATTTCAATAAACTTCCGGATTGCTATGTTTTATGATATGTATGGCGAGTCGTACCTATTTGATTGGTCATGGATTGATAAGCTCCAGCGAGCTGAAGGCCACGCTAGTTTCGCTATCGGACTAGATAGCACGTCCGTACGCAACTACATTTTTGCAGTCACCTGTTTGCAGCATTCTGGTTATTCTTGCTGGTGTCGTCACATGCCTTGGAGCTAAAGCAATGCAAAAGTAAAAAAAAAAAAGAAATTTGTTCCAGAATTCTCTTTAGAGGAAGGAGGAGAAGGGAAAAGAGAGAGATTCCATGTACGGCAAAGCCTCGCTTAAAGCCAAGGGTGGAATTGAGTCCATGTCCCATTCAAGAACATGAAAAAGGGAACAAGCTAAAGACACGGGATTCCTGGTCCTCTCATGGAGGCCAAGCTTGATCCTAAAGTTGAGATGTCATCGGCAGTACATGTCTGTTGTCTTTCTTCCACTCAGTTGACAGCGAAACGAGAATAATTTGCAGCAATTCGCAGTGAATGGTTTTTGCGTTCCACTTGAAACCTAAAAAAAAAAAAAAAAAAAGGGGTGAAGAATCATGGGCCTCGAGTGGATATTGGGCTTTACCCACGTTTCAGCTTGTACCTTCCTCGAGTGGATATCGACGTCCGTTACTTGATCCATGTCCATGCTTTACCAACGCAAGCCCACCGACTGTATATATCATACGAAAAAGGCCCGACGAGAAGCACACAACGTCCGAAGAAAAATGACATAAATGGTCCATGAACTTTCGCCTAATATATATAATCCCAGAACTTTTAATTTGTTTAATTTCATCCTCAAGCTTCAGCTCAATGTGCAACTGAACTTTTAATTTATTCAATGTGGTCCCTGAACTTTTTGGTCCGTGCTCTATTGAGTCTATGCACATGAACTTGAATTGATGAAACTATAACATTTGGTATTGTCATATTGTCTATGGACTAGATTGAACATTTACCAAAAGTCTAGGGATCATATTGAATAAACTAAAAGTGAATGGGCGACATTGCATATTGGGATGAAATTCAGGGACAACATTGAACAAAATTAAAATTTCATATACGATATGGTACATGAGCCAATATTCAGGGACCAACTGTGTGTATATAAGAAAAACACTCTTCAAATAAAAATAAGATGAGAAAAAACACGTTGGTGCCATTTGAGAACACATCCACATTTTCTTTGTACAATTAATAATAGTAAAAGAAGGTTCTCGCAAAGGAGTTGTGTAAATTCGTCAAACGTCTGGTGGACTACTAAGCCACTACAGAGAAAAGAAAAACCAAGAGAACCATGAGAATTGGGCTTCGAACATCTTCAATGATGAAAGAGGAAGTAAAAGTCACATGTTTATCAATTTGTCAATTCCTCGACATAAACATTCCTTCTTGAAGTTAAATGAGATAAGAAAGGAATGTAAAAGCAAACCGTTTTGAGTAGATATTCTCGTTTCCTTTTGCTATTGGAAATTGACAAAGGAAGTACACGCAAGGAGAGATAGAGATCGCAGATTGCCTTCTCCAAATTCTCGTACACGTGGTTTGGATTTGATGTGTTTTACATGAAAGACTGCCCTTTGCTAATCTGAATTTGAATCCGAGTAAGATAATTGTTATTAGGGGTGTCAAAAAAGCTCGCACCGGTCCGGCCCGAAAATTCACCCTAATTTTTGGGCCTTTCGGGCCGGCTTGGTACTGTTAGGATTGGGTCGGGTCGGGCCGGCCCGGTTCCGACTTTTTGTTTTCACTCACGTTTTCTTTTTAATTTATCTTATTTTCATTTTTATTATTTATATTCTTTCATTCGACGGACATGTCAAGTGATTTTGATTCAAAAAAAGAAAAAAAGAAAAAAAAAGAAACCGACCCGACTCGACCCAACCGGAACCCTCTTCGGGCCGGGTCGGGTTGGCACTATTTAGTTTCGGTCCGGCTCGGGCCGGGCCGAGACCCGGCCCATTGACACCCCTAATTGTTATCACATTCGGTGTTTGGGGACACCCTTCGAATCATACAAATTCAGATACGTTCAGATAAATTACCAGATGAAAATCTGGAAAAAAAGGGATAAATTCGGATTGGATAAGTAAAAAATAAAAAGAATAATAATAAAAAAGGAGAGGACATTGTAGGCATCTACCTCATGTCAAGTGGATCCAACTGGTCTTCTAGGAAGCGTTGTGATAGGCACCTGTATTATTGGAATTTGGGATGCCCGTCAAATCTTTTAATTTTACCAATTTAATTTAAAAAATTTTCACCTTTAATCAATTTTGATTAAAAATCGCCGTCGTGGACACCTGACGTCCTAAGTGGCACAGCCTCGTTGACGTGGATAATTTTTCATAAGATTTTAATGTTTTTTGAATTTGTTTATATATATTTTTTCTTTTGTTTCCTTTGATTTTCGTTTTTGTACTTTGCGGCGGGCAAGGGTCGCAAAGATCCGGGCAAGGCTAGGGTCGCCCGTGGTCGGTGAGGTGTTGCAGCCCTTGCCGGCGGCCGCAAGTGCTCGGTGACCCTTACCCTTACCGACCGCTAAGAACATAAACGGAAAAAAAGGGAAAAAAATGAGAAAAAATTAATACAAAATCCAAAAATATTAAATTATTATTAAAAATTATCGATGTCAGCACTGGTTGTGCCACGTAGGAGGACCGACATTCACGTCAACGATTTTTGGTCAAATTTGGCCGGAAGGACTCAATTAGCCAAATGTGAAAATGTTTAGGATTAAATTCGCAGAATTAAAAGGTTTAGGATTGAATCGGCAAACGTACAATAAATTTAGGATTTTTTGAATAATTTTTCCCCGCCTGAATGACGAATCTAACCAATGATTGCACGACCTCATTGACAAAATGATCAATATCGTGGTGCACAAAAACAGGATTTCGCCACGACGTGAGAATCCTCACAGAGGACACAGACCTATCGAGGGACGAGAGGAAGATGATGATAGAGAGGCTAGAAAATTTCGGCATCGCCGGCAATCTGGACCTCCATCATTCTGAGGCAACACATAGGGACGCCTGAAATTGCCCCGCCCCCTCTCTTTGTCGCGGTCTACGGATTTGCATCGCTGCTGCACAGTAATGTTGGCGGCCGCCGTTTTCGATTGCGGCCGCTGGGGCCGTGTGGACTCACACAAGCTGTTCTGCTTGGTATTAGCGAAATTCCTTTCACCAAAGGTTGATATTTGATTTTTATTGAATCGGGTTTTAGTGGCGATTTGGACTTGGAATTGGGTTCGCGTAACAAAGATGAAGAACACTAAATCTAGAAGAAAGTAAATGCAAATACTGGAAATAGACAAAAATGAAAAATTGAAACTGAGAAAACGCATTAATTTGTGTTCATGGTCAAGGATATTCTTTACAAAAATTCAACACAGCTTTATATAGCATACTATAAAGTATAACTGCTCATAGGCAGTTAGTATTTAAATTAATGGTTACAATTGCATCTCCAGAACATTAGGCTCCATGATCAGATGTTGGTCTTATCCACTAGCGGTTACAACTCCTCAATTACCATTGAACTTAACGGTTAGTCGATATCTTCATCTTCCATTAGCATCTTCACTTTGTCTTCTTCGGATTTAATTTGCAGTCAACCAAATTTGTTAAGTGATTCTCGTTGGTCGTACGTATGTCGACCATTATATAACATGTAAGTTGACCAATCACTATAGTATGTCGGCAACTATAAATGATGGTCATCAATAATTATCAGTCATCGATAAGCCTTCATATCGTACTTAACGCCGAGATCTATATCCATTCGGATTGCCATCAACGTCGATTAAAAAGGCTTGATCATTTTTTGGTGTCAACACATATATTGAGAAATTGGTTTAAGAAAGTCACCATGCCTCTGACAAGCAATAGGGTTCGAACAATCTGCTGCAAACAATGTTTGTTTACATATCGTCAAGGGACTTGGTGTGTTATAGTACTCATTTACATTGTATGGCATTAATTTAGCGGGAAATGATCCTGCTCACATGAAGTCAATCAAGCAACGTTTAAGCATGTGTTTCAACATCAAAGATTTGAACGTTCTCAAACATTTCTCGATAATGGAAGTAGAACGTGTTTCAACGTTTAATCATCGGTAGAAGCTTAGTATCGAGCAAGGTCTGCTACTTCTAGTGAATTGCTATGGCGTCCTAGTCATTTTTTGGACCTGCAAGTTTCGCATCCACAACCTATGCAGCCATATCATGATAACTAAGCCGCGATGCACATTCAACCTGTTTCGTTATTTCCTGAACGAAAAGAACTCATGGAAGTAGAATGTCATTTTGTTCGAGAATGAATACAGTCCTTTACAACATAGAATGTCATTTAGAAAATTCGATCTCCTTTCCTATCTCAGAAAATGTACATTTATGTGTTTACGAAGTTTCGAATCGTAAATATCCTTAAAAAGGCTTTGGGTTGTGACAAATTCTGTTCTTTGACAACAAGTTAGGCGTCATAAACCTTCATGCACCAATTTTAGGGGGTAGTAGCGAACGACGTGACCTGTAAGTTGTTGTCATTGCCAAAGTACTTTATTTGATGTTCCATATACTTTCCTGGGGTTTCCCTTTTCCTTGTATGGTTTAGGTATGTGTCTTATTTCCTGGTGCATTACATGTTGACAGCTCAATGAAGATTCAACAATTGAGGGCTCTTTAGAACGGACTTTGTTAGCATAATTTTTTTTTTTTTTGGTGATTTTGAGACTAACAGTAGGTTGTGAGCCATAAAATCTTAAAATAGTAGACCCCATAATAATTATTAATTATTTTTTGTGGCCGAAAACAGCAAAGACTGTTAGTATGATAGTTCTCATCTGGAAATTTACAGTATCACACAATGGTTGATAGTTATTAAAGACATGTAGAAACAAAAAGTGAAAATGTGCAGTAGCAATGAATTAGGGGAAAATTACCAAAAAAAAAAAGTAGTAAACATATTTCACTTATGTCAATTCAATCATAAACCTTTTAAATTAGTAAATTTATTCCTAAACCTTTTGACAGTTTACTAATGTAGTCCATCCGGTTAATTTTAGCTATATCACCGACGTGGACATCGATCGCCTTATGTGGCATCATTGGTGTTAACATGGAAATTTTTTTAATTTTTAATCCATTTTCTCTTTTCTTTTCTTTTTCCTTTATTACAATTGGCAAGGGCCCCGGTATCCTCGCCAACCACTAGGTGAGGGCTTTCAAGCCCTCGCCGGCCTTGGCTAATGGAAGTGCGCAGCAGAAACCCGATACCTTTGTCTGGAAAGATCATTAAGAGGGAGCCCAAATTCGAGCCCATTAATATATCTAATCAAACCCGCATTCACTTAAAAGTTTAAGCTAATGAGTTATGAGCCAACATGGATATATTAATTGCTTTAAACCACTTCAATTTTCAATGTGGAATTTCTTTAACACAACTCACTTACATGTGCATCCTAACAATCCCTCCTTCACGTGAGAGCTCAATGTTAGGTTCGCTCCTCCTTAATTCGGGTATCATTTCACATCAGCTTATCTCAAGTTGAATCTCCATCAAAACCCAACTTCATAACCATGAAGCCCACCTTTGGGCCTACTCGGTAATCTCAAGGGACACCAACAATCTGCTCTGATACCATTTGATGGGAGCGCACGTGCGAAGTCCGATACCTTTGTTTAGGGAGATCACCAAGAGAGAGCTCAAGTTCGAGCCTGTTAATATATCCAGTCAAACCCATAGTGACTTTAGAAAAGCTGAACAGAGAGCACTTCGGGACGACGGACTCTAGAATACGCGGAGATTAGTATTGGGTGGTCTTGGGCTCTCTCATCTCAAAAGCTAGCTCAAAGGGTGAGCCTTTCCCTTACGTTTATAAACCGACCACTAGCCCCTTTCATAACCGATGTGGGACAGCCCTCGCAATCTTCCCCTCACATATCGGGCCATGGGTAAAAAGCAGCAACAACCCGTATTTCTCTCGTATGATTGTTGGGTCCAGACTTGTTGGTAACCTTGGCTCTGATACCAATGTTGGATAGTCTTAGGCATCTATCATCCCAAAAGCTAGCTCAAAGGATGAGGTTTTCCCTCACACTTATAAACGGACCACCAGCCCGTTCCACAACCGATGTAGGATAACCCCAACAATCTCCTCCTTACACATTGGGCCATAGGTTGGAGGCAACGACAACTCGTATCTCTCCTGTGTGATTGTTAGGTCCAGACTTGTTGGTAATCCGGGCTTTGATACTAGTGTGAGTGGTCTTGAGCCTCTCTCTTCCCAAAAGCTAACTCAATGGATATGGCTTTCCCTTATACTTATAAACCAACCACCAGTCCTTTCCACAATCGATATGGGACAACCCCAACAATCTCCCCTTCACACGTTGGCCCATGGGTGGGAAGCAACGATAACCCGTATCTCTCCCGAGTGATTGTTGCATCCAGACTTGTTAGTAATTTGGACTTTGATACTAGTGTTGGGTGGTCTTGGACCTTTCTCTTCCCAAAAGCTAACTCAAAGGATGAGGCTTTCTCTCACACTTATAAATCGATCACCAACTCTTTCCACAACCGATATGGGATAACCCCAACACCGGCCAAGGTCACGGCCCTCACTTGTTGCGGGTAACGGCGGTGACCCTCGCCAGGTCCGGGTGAGGGTGCCTTGTTTAAGCCCTCATTGGCTGATAGAGAGGTAACCCTCGCCCAAATCTTGCGTGGGTCAACCTCTCGTCCGGCCTACGAGAGCAGCACTCGCCGGATTGGGTGAGGGCGACCCTCACCTATCCTTCTCCGGCCATAGCACTGGCAGCTTTGCACGGGACGATCAACGCTAACTAGACGGGCATGTCAACGTTTTTCGATCATGATTGGTCGGAAGGACTATATTAACAAATCATCAAAAGGTTTAGGACGTAATTGGCACAATTGAAATATTTATGATTAAGTTGGCACAATTGTAATAGGTTTATGATTTTTTTTTTTGTAATTTTTCATGTAAAAAATTACATAAGTGTTACATCCCAATTTCACATGTAAAATCTATAATATTTAAACATGAACTATAAAAATTTAACCTCTTTCTTTTGTACTTACACTTGAAAATGCTTGCCGTTAAAGACTTATAAAATCTGCAAAAGCACTGATTAGGAATGACTCAACAAAATTTTACACACACGGATATATGTCATGACTAATTTTATTCGACATAGCTTTCTAGAAATAAATTTGAATTAATGCATGCAATGTGCAAGGCAAAACACTAGCTTTAGTCTGATAACCACTTTAGTTGTACAACTAAAATCAAAGTGTTACGTAGAATTTTATTAATCAGTCTAAAATAATTCGTGTTTCAGGTAAAAGTATTGTCATTATCCGCATGTTGATTGGTCTAAATTCAAGATGGCGATAGTACTTGAATGATACAGAGGAGAGATTTTTCTCTTTCTAGCGTTTTTGCTTCTAGAAATAATTTCTAAGCAGAAATGATTCTTCTGATTTTGGTCCCGGGAATAGTTTCTGAACAGCCCTAAAAATTTATATTCCTAATCTCTTTTGTATAATTATAAAATATCAGTGGAGGCAGCGGGGACCGGAGGCGGCGACGACAAGTGACCGGCAAAGGCGGTGATTAATGACCGGCGATGGAATTGTGGTTGTAAAGACGAGCGTTAAGTTACACCGAGTTTATTTTTATAAAATGACATTGTTTCTCTTTTTGTTCTTGAGAATAAAAAGCTACTTTTTTTTTACTTCTTGTTTTTGTTTTCGAGAACAAAAAATCAATTAACGTACACTAATAGTTTTTTTTTCTATTCCAATGGATAAAAGAATAGAAAAATAGAGAATTAGAACCTTTATGAAACCAACCCTAATCATAAAAGTGAAAGGTTAAATCTTAAGTTGATGTTCTACATCATTCGTCGTCCTCTTCATCATCCTCTTCGGGTGTCTCTCTCAACCACGACACCATCAGAAAGAACTTGCAATTATTGTGAGGAGTCAACATAGGATTAATACCACAAAAAACCCCAAACTAGTACACATGTAACAAATTTACCCCAAACTATTTTTTTATTCACAAAAAACCCTAAACCGATACACTTGTGACAAATTTATCCCCGAGGTGGTATATCGTGATAAATTTACCCTTCGTTAGTTTTTATTAAGTCTAACCATCAAATTGCTGAGTTGGATGACACATGACATTTATTGGGATTTTTAATATCACGGATGTATCAATTTAGGATTTTTTGTGGTATTAACTCAATTTAATGGAGGGTAAATTTGTCACGGATGTACCATTTTAAGATTTTTTGTGGTCAAAATAATTAATTTAGGATAAATTTGTCACATATGTACCAGTTTAAGTTTTTTGGTAGTAAAAAAAATAGTTTAGCATAAATTTGTCACGGTTGTATCGGTTTGGAGTTTTTCATGATAAAAAAATAATTTAGGATAAATTTATCATAGGTATACCAATTTGAGATTTTTCATGATATTACCCCGTCAATATAAGAGGAGAAGTGGACGCTCATCTCTGAAAAGAAAGGAGAGGGTTAGAAGAAGAAAGTAGAAAAAAGAAAATGGGTACACCAAGTCAAGTCAGTTTAACTTCTTTTTGCAATGCTTGATAAGGATCCAAGCCCCTTTGTTTATCTAATCGGAGTAATTTCATAGTTAAAACATAAATTCGAAAATAAAGATTAAAGCGTTGTGGAGCCATGGGGTTTAAAGAAAATTGATTTGGAATAACAATTTAGTCGGAATGAAATTTTGAACTTTCGCACTCGAACTTTGGATTACATAAAGCTTTGACTATCTGTTTTGAACGAGCATTTTGTTGGCGCATAAGAGTCATTTTGCCAAAGACTAAGCTTAGGTTGGTTGATTTGTACTTGAGGTAGCGTTTTAGTTGATTTTTTACGTTGTTTCTCGCGTATTTAATAGGATTGCGAGTTCAACGGTTCGAGTAAACTTCGTAATTTAGTTTTAAGCTTTCTCGAGGGAGTGGTGCTTATCTATTCTTGGAATTTAGAAAATCATATCACGAATGTGATATGAACTAGTTATGTTATGAGTTATGAAATTGCATTGTTGTTGCATATAATCTGGATCACGCATTTATCATTTTTTGGTTATATACGAATGGTTTGAAAAATATGTTATGAAAGGTATTGTGAAATTTTATTTATATGTATTGCTTTTTGAATATAGTTTATGAAGTGAATTATGAAATGATTTGAGAAATACTTTAAGAAAGGTATTCTGACTAATGAATCGAGTTGTGAAAAACTATACACATGATCGCTATGAACCAGTTAGGAGTTTCTAATTATGCATACTAGTTTCAAGATATCATTTTATGTCGAGTTCTTGTCTGATAATAAATGGAGACCTTACGAATGGGGAATTTTGGTCGCTTTGTCATGAGGCATTGTGTCATGACCATGGTAGGATATTGAACACTTAATTGATCAATGTAATAGACTATTGACATATGTTTTAATGAAGATTGGTCAATAGACTTGACTATTCATGTTTGAATTGTGATGGTGGATTAAATGAGTATTTCTGATTTATGTAAAACTTTGTCAAAATAAAACAACTCATATTTGATTTGATATGTATTTTATATGTTGAGTTTGGATTATGAGCTTTTGGTATTGGTTTATATGTGCATACTGCATAGTGGATACTCAATCTATTTAAATGATATATACTAATAATTGAGTTGTGGTTACTCATATCGTTTGTCTTTAATGTTTTTCAGATTCTTCGGTTAGTGAAAGTAAGGTGAAAGTGCTACCAGCCAAAAAAACTTTGATGGTAGGATTTTTTAATATGAGTTAAGTTAGTTGTATATTTTTGACTTGTATATGATTGGGATGAGTTTATTGGGTTTAATTGTTAGTTGGATATGTACACATTCCTTTTGATGAATTATAGAAACTCTATTAGTATCGTAAACTTGTCGATTTATAAGAAATTATTCAAAAAATCCTAAACTTATTGTACGGCTGTCAATTCAGTCCTAAATTTTACAATTGTGCCAATTTAGTTCTAAACATTTTGAAAATTTGCTAATTTAGTCCTAAACATGTCATTTGTGTAAATTTAGTCTTAAACATGTCAATTGCGCCAATTTAGTCATAAATCTTTTGAGGATTTGTAAATTTAGTACTTCTAACTAATTTTGGCAAATAATCACCGATGTGGCTGTTTAGTCAATACCGGTAGTCCTACCCAGTATGGTAAGCGCTAACGTGGACAATTTTTGCAATTTTTTTTTTCAATTTTCTGAATTTTTTTCTTCTTTTGTTTTCTTTTCCTTTTTATTTTTTTCCCTTTTCCCGGCCACCAACCATCATCGGGCCTTAACGATGGTAGGGCATAGGTTGCATTCTCGGGTGACGGCAGCCCACGTCAGAGGGAAAAAGGAAAAAAGGAAAAAGAAAAAGATAATAAAAGTTATAAAGAAGAAAAAAATTGGGAAAATTCCGAAAATTGAAAAAATCATCTAGGTCGGGGTTGGCCGTCCCGACTAGACCACCACGTCAGCGATTGTTGGCCAAAATTGGCTTGAATGATTAAATTGACAGATCGTCAAAATGTTTAGGATTAAATTGGTGCAATTAAAAAGCTTATGACTCAATTACTGATTAATTGAAAGGTTTAAGACTGAATTGGCACAATTGAAAGATTTAAGACCGATTCAATTCAATCGCCATACACTAGAGTTAGGACATTTTGGATAATTTTCCCCCGAACAAGACCGTCTTTTTAATTGACATGATGGCAAAATAAAGTTCGTTGTTGAGCGATTATATTATCAAGGTATTATGGATGGCGGAGAAGCTTGTCGATTACCATTATTATCAACGACCATGATACAGGTAACGACATACGATGGTGACTGGTTGACGACTGATACTTAAAACAAAACCTGGACAAGTTCTGGAAACTAAAGACAAGGTGAAGATGTCAAGGAGAAGATGCAGATTGATAGTTGAGTCCAATGACAACTGAGGAGTTGTAATCGCTTATAGATAATGATAACGTGCGATCATGTAACCGAAAATAATGAGAATGCAATTGTAACTGTTAATTTAAATAATGACAGCTTGTGAGCGGTTGCACTTTGTAAGAAGTTATATAAAACCATTGAATCATTGTAAAGTGCATTCACAATCATCAAAACAAATTATGTATCTTTCAAATTCTCGCATCTATTTTCATTTAGAGTAATTAGTGCTAGTTCTTGTTACGCGATGTACTTCTCGTCTGAATTGCCACTGAACCTTACTTAATGAAATTCGAAGGTCAACTTACGGTAAAAGGTATTTCACTGCGTGGATCAATTCCCACGAAACAATATTGATCAAATTACAAGGCGTCACCTAACAAGTCGTATGCTATAAAAAATTCCTGAAAATGTCAGTGACAAAGACACTTGGGAGAGTAACGAATATTGACGGACTCTTGTTTGTGTTTTGATTTCCATATACCATAACAAGATTAATGCACATCAGATTGAGATTAAGAAGGTATTATCTGTCGAATATCTAAATTCGATCCTATCAATGATGCAAGAAAGTAATGGAAATTCGCACAACACAATAATTTACGTGGTTCGGCAGCGAAGATGTTCCGCCTACCTACGTCCATGGGGATATGAGTCTGTTTCACTAATAACGTAGAAAAGTATATAGCCGCTCTTTCTCACACCCTCTCTATATAATAGAGACATGTTCCGCCCTAAATATATATAGCGAAACCCTACATGGCACAAATTACAAAATTGCCCACATAGCCTAAAATATTTAATTTTCCCATAAAAATCATTCTATAACTGAACATAAAACGCCTTTGGCGGCTTGGGAGCGCTGCCCCCGTGCTGTCCGGTCGCAGGGGGCCTTTCGGAACCGCCTCATAATCTCTTGGATAACAGAATACAAGACATCAACTTCAACATTATCCCCAATCGACTTTTTTCCGAGACTATGAAGGGATATCCTATGGAATCACTAAACGCATCTTCTATCCAATTACCTTGAGTTTGGAGGCACGAGACGATGTCTTGCATGCCCAACCAAAGAAGTGTTCGTCGCAAATTGAATAAGTCCACGACCCAGAAAGTGCCAGAAGAAAGGGATGAACTGTGAATAATCCCTGCCCTACGACAAGAAAAAGGGCATGAGCTATGCAATGTCCTGTGTTGTGAGAGGTGGATTGACGTAAATCGATTGGCTTCTACCAGGGGCGATCGGTTCTCGCTCCGATCCGGTCACACTCTGGAATCGAGAACCCAACCGGGAGGACCTGTTTCGAGTTTCAAGAACTGGGAATCGGAACGGACTATCCCGGGACCAGAGCGGTCTGGTTCCCAAGCGGTCCAATCATTAGATCGGCCGTTTTTTTTTTTTTTTTTTGTAATTTATCGTTAAATTTTTCTTGTTAATCTCTCGTTAATTGCATCGCATTGTCGCTAAACCTGAAAGTCATATTAAGCATCCTAAGTATATTAGGTTTAGGTTTAAGTTTACATTTAGTGATTTTTTTAGAAAAATATTATTTAGTATCGGATCGACCGTAATCGGTTCTAATTTTATAGAACCGGAAACTAGACCGGAGCCTTCGAAATCGGACAAATGAGCTGATTTGTTCGATTCGTCATGCTCAACCCTAGCTCCTACGCCGGCTCTGGACATCAAATCTGAGAAGATGGGAGAGAGAGATACACGGATAATGTGTCGAATGGATCAGCCTCCTGAGCTCCCATCAATTATTGTCATCACCTATGGTTAAACCTAATCTGATGGCGATTAGACATTAACTAAGGAATCAGCTTAAAGGGCACCGCTTCATGGAATGTGGTCATTGAACAGCTTCCGTGCAATACTCATTATGCTTCCACAGCCTCTCTAATCTTTTTCTTGCCTGGCCTTATTTTTGCAAACTCACTCCTTTATCGTACGGTATATGATAAATCACATGCAATTCTTTCCTGTGTTAATACAATTATCTCGAGATGTATTAACCGCGCACATCAACATCTTCGATGCCTTATAATTAGGTTTTAGGGAATCAATTTTGGCCGTTATAGAAAAATTAGATCGAGGCTCGAGTGTACAAAATTACAATATAGATAAAAGTCCATAGAGCAGCACATAAAGTTCATCTTTATGCCAATTCAAGAAACTTTCTTTCTTTTTGGAGGGAAATTGTAAGTATTGTAAAGTAGATGAATTACAGCAGCATAGGGGCATCTCTCAGTATTACAAAATGAGCTAATAATTCGAAAAGATGGATGTAGGAAGTCTCCATATAATACCAATACAACGTTTGTCTAGGAAGATCTGATTTTTTTTGTAGAGCGAAGTTGATCTATTACATTTTCACGTACCTTAGCCATAATAATATGGAACTCAATTGACTTGTTATGAAACCGTCTCATATTGTGCTCCATCCAAATGCAATATATGGTTTCTAGGACGGATAACTCAAGGAGTCTGGCAGCCAATTCATTTTCCTCTGTTTCCATAATCATCCATTGGAGTTCCTCATTCCATCCTCCTAAAGGGCGCCATATCCCATGCCGTGCTGGGATACGGCGCCAATTCAAGAAACTAATAACAAGAAAAGTTCCTTTTTACGCGAATAATCATTTGGGGAATGTTTGTGGATTCTATATATGCATATCAAAGTTAAATTACATCTTCCTTAGCAGCATATAAAAGGGTAAACGGGCATGTCCAAAGCTGATCCATATAAGAGAGTATGAGCCTTTCTTTTATTCTGATGTACATATTAACTAGGGCAAGAAATGTGGTCCCACAACACATAGAACTAAAAAAACATGCTAAGTTAAAAGCAAGTGGGCGTTTTGATATTGCCCTTGCGAAGCATATGCCTGTTTGCGATAAAACAAAACGGATAAATGCAATCCATCCATCCCCGAACATCTTTAACGGGGATTGGATCAATCATCAAACTGAAAATAGTAAAGAAAACTCCATGATTTCTCCCTACGTGGACCAAAGGGAAGTGATCTTTTCCTTTGTAATTTGCATAGGAATTGTCGTCTTGCGTGGAGCTTGGTTTTCGCGGTCGCTGTCCTCGTCTAGGAATCGAGAGGGGGAGCCTGTTCTGCGGGATTAATCATCATCTTTACGAGCTTGATTCGTTGGGGCGTCCGTGTCATCACTCCCCCACATTTTTCACATCAATCTTACGATGGTGTTCAGTTTTAGATCCTTATCGGTGCGGACTCCTTAAAAACATAACGTTACTGTCAACCGTCTTGATTATCACATGAGCCAAACGAGCGACAACAATTCCCGATCAGCTTTGTGTACACGTAGGGCGCTTCGTTTTTGTAATCGGCTTTGTTCCCCTTGTCTAACCCATGCAACTTCCAAAACTTAAAAAAGAATACTAACTCCATTCCTATCATTACAAAGCTGCACGCCTGTTAAGAATCCCCTCGTCTAATTGTCTGTTTATTTCCTATATGTAGTTGATATTGTGAGTGAGGATGCTGACAACTACATAAGTATACGAGTGGCAGCTCGTCTTAAACGACCTGCTCAGGTTATTTGCGCGACGACGACAACACTCTCCCAATCATGCCTCCAGAGGCAGCACGACAGACTATTCGACTCTTGCGGTACCAGAGATTTTGAAGCGATACAAGCCTCCTTGGTAAGTGGCGTGGAATTACCTCGAGTTTGCTCGATGTTCAGCCGTGAAAAGGTTCATAGTGAACCAAAGAGAACACGACAGCATCTTAGCTACAACAAACACCTTTCACTGTTCGTGCACTGGGAGTACTGAATAGGAAGAAGGGACCGCGGTACAAATCAAACCCCCGGTCATCAGTGACGCTCGGCCGGGCCGACCAGTGATGCAAATTACGATTACTATAATCAGACTTGTTGACCCCAAGTTTTTTTTTTTTTTTTTGGTCGATGTTAACCCCGAGTTGATCCATCATCATATGTCATTTGGACAGTTCCCTGAAAACCATGGACTCGTCGCTAGATGTACACATTTCATTGGAGAGGATGGAAAATGACCCCGACAATCCAAACTGTCTGCTAAATAATCTTCACAGATTGATTTCGATTTTGCAAGCGCATTAGTTCCACCATATCCCATAGAGCCTCCACCAGGCACTGGCTCCTGTTTATTATGTTACTTACTCGGTTCTATCTTCCGTTGGAGCTTCCAGGATGAAGTCATAGCTTAACAAGCCTCGACTGCAAATTCATCGTTACAAGAAACCTCGATCGCCTTTCTCCTCGACTCGTTTAGACGTATGACTCTTACGTTATTAGGAAAGTACGCCGCAATCGCGACGAATGATATGTCTAAAGAGATGGTAAACATTCAAAACCACGCTTTTTGGGTAAAAAATATTCTACCACATCTGACATCGGGGTTTAGCATTTACGCACACACTATTAGAATGGCGATAGCAAATCTACTTGATTTAATTATATATCTATATTGAGCAAACATTTGGCTTTGTTAGGCAAGTTACATTGAAGACTAGTATATGGTGGCGGCGGATTGTCGCAATCAAGGTATCTATGAATAAATTTCTCGTAGGTTTTGGGCCTCGTTAGTAATTAGAATTGCGGTGAAATGCCCTGCCTCATGAGTAAAGAGCAGCTTATTCTCTCTCTCCCATGCGACGCCGATTGCGTCGAAGACATGGTGGGTTTGCACTTGCACAAGTAGTAAAATTCAATTCCAAGTTCGTTACGTCTTGAATGAACGACGGGCTGAGCCGATCTGCACCCCCGTTAAAGCGCGCGTGCGTGGCTTGGTTATTCGATCTGAATCCTTGGAACTAGGTAAGTGATCACAGGTGGAGAAGCTCCTATTAGTTTTGACCAGTATGTACGCCGGCTAAAACATTCGAAATCAAGACCATAATATACATCTCCGACAACGTCGAGCTAATCAAAGAAAAAGAAGAAAAACCCCTGCAACTCCGAGACATGGACCCCACAAGAAAACCTAAAAACTTAAAATTCGACGACACGCAGACCCTCCTCCATAATCTTAACCTACTCTTTGTTCTGGTCTTTGGCAAATCTTTCCCTTTTGAAAAGAAAAAGGCTTATTTGACGATATAATGGTCTTTTTCTCGGTTTTTATCGTCTCAAGAGGGAGATATTTTGGGGCTGACGTGTGCAAAGGCCACACGCCTCGGTCGGAGTCTGACGGCGAGAGGGTTGGCCATCTCGCACGAAAGCCTGAGAACCTCCGACAAGTCAACTTTGTCCTCACTCGCCGCCGCCGCCCTCCACTCGCACTCCTGCACCATCGCTGCCACCCAATACGTGACAGTCGTCAGCCCCAGCGTCTTCCCTGGGCAGGCCCTTCTTCCCGACCCGAACGGTGCCAGCCTGAGGTCCGACCCGAGCACCGAGAACTCCGCCCCTCCGCCCAGGAACCTGTCCGGCCTGAACGCGAGCGGGTCGGGCCAGACATGGGGGTCCCTGCAGATGGCCCACATGTTGACCATGGCCGTTGTTCCCGCTGGCACGTGATGCCCGTCCACGGTCGCGTCAGTGATGGCCAATCTGGCCCACGACAGCAGTGGGCCCGGCGGGTGCAGCCTCAGCACCTCCTTCACTACCGCTTGGAGATAAGCCAGGTCCCCTATCTCCGATTCGTTGACCTCCCTTGACCTTCCCACCACCCGGTCCAGCTCCTCCTGGACCCTCCCTTGAACTTCCGGATGAACCACCATCCTCGCTAGGATCCACTCCATCAGCACCGCCACCGTGTCCGTCCCTCGAAATATCATTTCCTGCACACTCCTAAATTTTAGTACCAACCTTCTCGTGAAGAACGTCAATGGTAGACAAGTACCCATGAAAGGACCTCCCCAAGTTTTGACTATTCCTACGCAAAGAAAGTCGTTAAAAGCTTGGTGCTTACCCACAGAACGGCGATGACATCGAAGTCGGACAGTTTATCAGAACCCTGAAGTGAGAGCAGAACGTCCACAAAGTCCTGGTGGTCGGAGGTCGGTCGAGCTCGATGCTCTGCGATGATTCGGCCTACAAAGCGGTTGACTTTGGGCACCATCCTGGAGCACCTGAATCTGATCTTTTGAGGATCAAGCTCTGCCATCCAGGGGAGATGATCAGACCAATTCAGCGTGCCTAATAACTCGTACCCTTCATCCACCAGCTCCGTCAGCGCTTCCACTTCACTGCTCTTGCAGCTCAAGTCGTAGGATTGCCCAAACACGCAGCTCATCATGTGGTTCAGCGAGGCTCGCTTCAGCACTTGGCGAATGGTCAAGGGTTGCTCGCCGGAAGCGAACAGAGCTGCGACCATCTGAGATGCGATGGCTCGCCGCTGAGACTCAGAAGCCTTGATTTTGTTCGGGCAAAAGAGGTGAGCAGCGGCAATTCTCCGGAGGGTTCGCCAGTAGACGTCGTGGCCAGCGAAGCCAATTGCCCTGTTGAACATCAGCCTGTAAGCTGACTCTTTCACAGGGCGATCAGCAAACACGGAGCTGTTGAGGATTTCTCTGGCGACTTCAGGGTTACATGTCACGATGACCCGAGTATCGCCCAGGCTGAAGGCCATCAGGCGCTTGGCCCCGAAGGCTTCGGCAGCAGCAGCAACCCGGTGATGAGCTAAGTGGAGCATGAGGCTCATGCTTCCGAAAAGAGGCAATCCCCTGGGACCGGGGATAGTGCGGGATGGGGACAGAGAATAGGAGGATGGTGAGAGGAAGAGTGCTTTCCGCCAGAAGTATTTGCCCCAGGCAGGGCCACCAGGGTGAGACCAGTGGAGGAAGGAGATGGCAAGCCAAGTTAAACCCACCAAGAGGAGGGACCAGGCAATGTTATCATAGGTAAAGGCTCTGCATTTGGAGGCGATGGCAAAAAGCCAGAGGCGTTCGACATCTGAACTCATGGTCATGCTTAGTTTAGAAGGAGGTTTAGAGGTAAGTGAATGGTTTTGTTGGGGGCTGGTATTTATAGGGCAGAGCACTGGGGACAACCCCTGCATAAACTAATGGATTTATAGTTAGAAGAAAAAAGGAGGGTGAAAGGTGAGCGAGTGTATTGTATTTAAACACTTATATTCGTATATGAATAATCGTTGTGCGTTTCTGTGCGCTATCTTATTTTCAAAAAACAACATCCAAGACGGAGAGGAGAAGAAGACGACCAAAGAGAAATGGCAGCGCCGTCACAGAGTGCATGACATGAGTTCAGTGTAAAAAAAGGCAAATCCCATGCTTCACTCGGGGGAATATCTTACTAAAAATTTCACCGCTTGATGTCGGGGCAGTGTCTCTTAAATCTAGTCGCTAGGGAACACGGCTTGTTATTATAGGTCCCATCTATAAAATTTTCAAACCAGTGACGATTAGTATGCGCATGCCAATACTAAAACAGGCGAGTCCGATGAGAGCCTCGAACAGCAAAGCAGCAGGATCTCGGAGTCAGAGACATCTCTTTTGCTGGAATTTGTTCCCGTCTACTTTCTGGTTGAGAATGCCTATTGGTTGAGAAGAGAGAGAATGTTACTGGTACGGTGCTGTTATGAAAGACGTATGCTCTGCTTTCCTGCAGC
Source organism: Rhodamnia argentea (assembly GCF_020921035.1). NCBI lineage: Eukaryota > Viridiplantae > Streptophyta > Magnoliopsida > Myrtales > Myrtaceae > Rhodamnia > Rhodamnia argentea. Next base: position 8,241,259 of record NC_063158.1, read on the forward strand.
GGAACTCCTCGTCCTATTCGATTCATTGGTAGCTCACCCCCCCCAAAAAAAAACAAAATAGGAAAAAGGAAAAACAGAGTAGAGTGACGTGATATGGAAAGTCAATGAACCATTCAAAAGTCAGCGACGGCTCCTTTTAATTAATCCCGAGAACTTTCTACGGGCAAGACGAAAGGGACGCCCAAAAATTGTTTTTCACCAGCTCCTTTGAACATAAAAGAGAGTGAAAGTTTTTTCAATGCACGAAGGGCACCGGACATTTCTCGGTAATGATCCTGTAGTTATTTCATTTCATTTGACTCATTCATTCGCCACAAAAGCAGCCATAGTCTCCCATTTCCTGGAAGGCGGGGAAGGATACGACCCTTGTAAATACTGACTCTGTTTTGCTTTCTTCTTGGTGGAAACAGAGGAAGGAAAGTACGACCAGATTCCTTTTTCTCCAGGAAAAGTTGAGGGAGAGGACCCCGACATTAATTCTTTTTAATTAAATTAACAATCTATTAATGCTTGCATAAACTATATCCAATCCTAAGTAGGAGTTCACTACATGTCTCCGAGTAGCAAATCGGTTTCGGTATCTCTATTGTTTTCTTTCTTTGCTTTATGATTACACCTTGACAAGATGCACATACATGCACCGTGAGCATATATCCAAGGATTTTCGGACTCACTCCCTAAATATTCCAAGGATGGCTAATCAATCTGATTTAGGCGTTGATGGTTGTCGCCTTGGAGGGATGCAGGTGGCAAGATGACTTGCAGTCAAGAGACTTGCCGTTCCTGACGGGCCTTGACTTTGGAACATATTCATATCAGGTCGAGATGGAGTCTTATTTTCTTCCACGTTTCTTCCTTAATTTTTAAACCCCTTGTGTCTTTGACTGGGAGTGGGGAGACCCATTTCAATAAGTCATCTTGAAAATAAGTTGCCCTTTTGTTAAATGAATTTGGAGGAGAGTCGCTCCTGTTTTAGTCAATTCAACTTGATGGATTCCACATTTTCCTGGATGGAGAGCTGCCCGATGGTGAATCAATTACCCCTTACAAGAAACAGAGGAATCGTTACCTCATGCTGCACCAGTCCAGACCGCAGTAGTCGTAGCTACTCGCGACCATCTCCTTCCCGGTCTCTCTCTTCGACTGATTACCAGACTTAATTTCATTGGTCTGTTTCACGTGTTCACATCTGATGAGTAGACCGCGTAAGCCATGGATGGCCGCTAGTTTATTCTACTGGCTGGCATTCATTTATGTTGTTTCTGCAGAGGGGATGCTTCTTGCGAGTCAAGTTACAGGTTGCACATGTCCTCTTTACAGGGAAAACACGTAGCCCCCAAAACCAATACACACTATGATCATTTGGTGATTCGAAGCGGCATATCTCCACATTAGGAAAATTTGAGGCAATAGGATGTCTGCAACTGCGACTAGCCCTCTTTTTATATAAGTACAAATTGAAGGGAGCAGCACATGCTTTGGAATATTTACTCTGCCTTTGTTGTTTTGTTGTTCCTTCCCCTTTCAGTTTCAGAGTAGGCATAGGCCCCCCGCTATTGATAACCTCCAGGAAGATTCCTGCGTGAGAATGAAAGCCATCATTAACAATGCGATATTCTAAATTGCCCAACCACATCGATACACGAAGAACGTGTATCGCACTTCAGATATAGAATTTAAATATGTGTTTTCTGCCGAACACCGAACGAGAAGCACCCCATCACTTCTACTACCCCATTTTCATGAGCTGGCCTTCTCGACTTGAGGTACTAAAATCTCTCCTCTGGATCTGTAATCTCCGTCCGAATGAAAAGTGGACATCCTGTATAACAAAAGGAGCTTTCAAAATGCTCAACTCAGACTAGCTAGACTAGAGAAGAAAAGATCCTGCCTCAGAAGGAACTAAGCCAGCTGGGTGCGAGACAACAATCTTAATAATATAATGTATATGGACCAGACTTACAATTCCAAATGTCTGACAAATTTAATAAGGATATAGATGACAAGTGATGATTAACTATATACAATGCCATGCGACTACGGAGCGACCTCAACCCAGAAGTTGGTTGGTTGGTCTTAGCAATGGAAAAATCTAATAATAGGCAACTCATGAATCATCGCCGTGGTCATCATGATCATCAATCATGTTGCTCCCTCCAATTGAAGACCCTCAATCACGAGACACGTGGGAGTCGCCTTCGACATCAATCTAGAAAAGAACGCCCCCTAAATCAGCTGACGAAATCTGCGTCGAGGAGTGCCACCTTTACGCAAGCTTTGTCTGATCTGGTGTATTCAACCAGCTGATGAGGATGCCCTGAAACAGAGATCAACCCTTTGAATATGAGAATGAGCATCTCAAGGAAGAAGTAGACGACACGGGCTGGGCGTACAAACGTAGCGCATGCGATCGACGCTCCAAATCCAATATGGTAATGGTGGGGGCTGCCAACCCACCACTTGCCATAAACAACCCGAGTGATGATTGGATTCGATGCGGAGAGATCCCAATTCTAACTGGCTATATCTTGGTTTTGGTGGTGTGTGGGGCAGAGAGTGCTCTGGAAAAGATTGCAGATTTTTCTCAAAGTTTGAATCTTTGAATTGGAGGAAGCAAGAATATGTCCTCCTCTCCCTTCTTCCATTTCCGTGGTCCTTTCACAAAAGCTCCTTTTGCTTCAGACATTTCTTGTGGCTTCCCTGTGCCACTTCTCTCTCTCTCTCCCTCTCTCTCTCTCTCTCTCTCTCTCTCTCGGCTTTTGACTGAATAAACGGCTTTTCGTTTCGTCACACTATTACATTTAACGAAAGTAAGTAGCTGCATCGATCTAATAGTGCAGAGGGCATACGAGGGGCGTATCTTTGGATTCCGTGATCGATCTCATTATGCAAATTTTTGATTGACACAACTATAGTGGAGTGTCTATCCGCCACCTTTTTAGCTTGCCTACAGATTATGTGGGAATATCACCTTGTTTTTAACAGCTAATATGGAAAGTAACCCATTTCTAGTGGAGAGGTCTGCCAAATCAGGATCGCTAGGTCACATCTGAGTGGTGGGTTGGTCAGCACGTTGCTTTGCACCTGCAGTTCAAGTTTGGTCGGGAAATCAAAGCACAGTCATTTCTGCACTGTAATTTACACGTGAAGATGCTATCTCCCGCGAACATATCTATGTTTTCCGAGAATCAGAACACAAGATAGATGTATAGATAGATAGCTAGAGCCTGCCTTTATGCTTTGAGAGGCCACTCACTCGTCGAAGTGCATTCGTCCCCGAGTTAGAAAAAGCACAATCTTGCAGATAATATTCTCCTTCCTTCGACTGTGAAGATATGATTCTCTCGATTACTAATGAAACAACTTCAGGTCGAACAACTCAATTGGGGTTTTGCAACTTGCAAAACTCAATCTTCGCCACTCGTGCACACTGATGTAGGTTTCCAAATCTCTTTTTGGGGATTTATCTCCCTTTCTCTGATAATATTTAAGTAATGGAGAGATGGGTTGGGTGCCGAACAACTCATTTGTCCTCGCACAGTAGGACTATTATTCTTTGGCCAGAGCAAAACAAGCGGCATATTCCCAATCCTTCACCTTTCATTCTCGTCATCGATCTCCACACATATTTAATTAAACCTAGGCTGTTGACCACACCTACTTGGCTAAACCTACATATCCAGTGACTATTTTTTTCCCCATTTGCCTGGTGCATGTATTCTCGCGGGTTAATGACGTTAGCCAAAACATCAGTAGAGATGACCAAATTAGACCGGATCGGAGGGGTTAGTCCGGTCCTTGAGAAGGGCGGTCCGGTCCTTGGTTCTAGGTGGATGGAACCGGCCCGGATTGCTTGGACCGAACCACCCATAATACACACACACACACACACACACACACACACACACACAAAACTAAAAAAATAAAGCTTTCGTTTGTTTTCAATGTTCATTTCTCGAGTCATTTCCATTGTTAGGCTGTACATTCTTAACAAGGTATCTCCAGAACATTCTGCATAAATTGCATGTCATTTGCCTATCAACAATGATAGAAATCGTGAAAGAATTGAGTGGCAGTTCAATTGAAACCATGAAAGCATGTCCGAGTTAAACGCTAGTGAAACCACTTTACAAGAATAGTTTATATCAACTTCTCTTTGAAACTCGGACTACCCCTTAATGTTATAAATGCAGTATATCCTATTTATTATGGTCTTTTCCAGTGCATTGTGTCGTGAGTGTACACTGGTATGTTCTTTCGAGAAAGAAATAATTCAGCCTGTTTATTTAATATAGTGGTAGCAGTTTCTTCTTGTTCATGTGTTTCATTTGTTCATTTCAATGAGTAGTTATGTATTTTGTTTTCGCACACTGCTTGGATACATAATTCATTTAGTGAACAAGATCACTATTAATATGTTTTCGCTAGCCAAGTTTTTTAAATTATGTCCTTTATACATCTCTATTGTGTCGCGAGTTAGACCAATATCATTGTTAAGCTTACCATTCCGTGAAGACATGCCTTTATTATGAAGGTGAGCAAACCTGGACCAGCGTGTTTTTTATTCAATCTGGGGTATAGATTATAAATTAACATGCAATCGAAGCGTGATTCAAGGGTTAGATTTCTATAAGCAGCTTGTATTAGCGATCCCATAGGGCTAGGATTGGGATTGGCCCGGACTGTCGATCTCGATGCGGTATGGTCCCGATCCAGTCATTGGTCTCGAAAATTTGGAGACCGGGACTACTGGTTCGGTCCCCGGTTTCATACTAAGATCGAACCGGTCCGGATTATGCACACCCCTAGTGGTAAGCGATGAAGGGTTTGGAAGGAGCCCATGTTTGTCTTTAGCTGCAATGGAATCTCATAATGATCTCCCTCAACCAACCATCATATTCCCCGATCATTTGATATGCATGTAGACCCCTTAAATGGGTGGAGCCGATCGGGTCATAAATGATCCGATCCAAATAGACCCATTAGTTGCAATGCAAATCTAGTAACTCATACTTCACCGACCCATATTCATAAAACACTTGCACATTTAGTCTAATCTAGAAAAACTCATAACCAAACTGTGATGAAAGTGCGAAGTGAGTCCGAGATTAATTGAGGACGAGAGAGAATGAAATAGAGTTGTAGAGTTGAATAGGGTCTGAATAAGTTGTAAATCTATTTATAACCCATTGACGACTCATTTATGATCCATTTAACACTTATAATATGATCGAACTCATTTATGACATATTTATTGAATATAACTATCCCCAGCTATGCCCATTATTTATGGTTAAGAAATGGGTTTGTAACTCATTTTGACAGGTCTATATGCATGTATAGCTCTTCCACATGCCTTCCAGAGTTCTCATATTATCAAGAGGATCGAGCTGTATGTGCATGCGCGTGTAGGTTATGTACAGCTCTTCAACATACGACGGTACTTCCAAGAACACTTCCCAACCGATTCGGTATTAATCCTCCTAGTGCTCGAAAAGGAGCTTCATTTTGACTCAAGTACCTGCCGCGATAGGAAGCCTCTTTCTATAATTGATGGTGGAAAACTGATGTCCAACAAAATCTTTGGCGCGAAGCTAGTGTCAAAGCCATAAACGCTCGACACTTACGCAGCCTAATCCGTGACCTAACCACAAAATTCTACCTACTTATACGTGCACGATAGGATCTACCGAGTTGACTGAGATGTTCTTTGCTAAAGGGTTGACCGAGAAAAAATGAGTCCGAAGTACACTATGTGCTGGTGAAAAAGATAGGGAGTCAACTTTTGATGCAAAAGTTTGTAATGTCATCCCCCCAAGATTAAGACCACAAAGTTCATCTGGACTGCCCAACTTTCGTACGCATGGAGAATAGGTCAATCTACACGGCACCCATCATTGCCAAGGATAGATTAAATAAATGACTTTTCAAAGATTATGAATCAAGGAAAAGAGGTCTCACTTTGTCAAAGAAGTAGAACTTTCAACACTGTATAAACACTCTTGGGATGAATTGATTTGCCCTCTAAAAGGCAGAGCAGTCTCGTCCCTTGGAGTAGTTCCCCGCTTATTATTCGAAACAATTTTGAGATGTCGAACTGCATAAAAAGTTATCTCGGTGTTAACATCTGTTTTCTACAACCGTGGTTGTACAGCAGGCCGGGTAGCGCTATGGGAGTGCCGTAACTTGGGTGCTTAGTAATGCATGTTGCAAAGCTGAAACACATCAAAATTGGGTGAAGTAGCTTCCTAAAAGATGCGGCTACCGTGAGTAGAGTTTGTCAAAATACCTGCAGAACCCATTTCCCAACTGTAGCTGCTGCGGAGAAATGGTACCAAGCAAGCACTCAAAAATGTTGGGGTCACAGAATGTTTTCTCAAATAGTTAAGAGGTAAACTCGACTGGAAAAAAAAAAATACAAGAATAAAGAGAGAAAAATAGAGGTTAGAAGATGCGTACATTGCGCAAAGATGGTCATGTGAAGTTGTTCTTCTTACTTGTTCTCTAATGTTCGAATAAGAACTGTCAAAATGAATCATGGATTCATTTCTTAATTCATATTTGATGGGCTAAATGGGTCATAATTGGATTTAGAATGGCAAGATCTAAAATAATATGGGTGATAAATGGGTCTACAACTTACTTACACCTAACTCATAGCTATGGCCCTCTCTTGCCTCACTTGATCTCGCGCTCGCTCGTTCCGTACTCTCAGCTCAATTTAAGTATTGGATTTCCTAGATTAGATTAAATAGGAAAGTATTTTAGCAATATGTTGGGTCGAGATATGTATTGGGTATGGTTCGGATCGAGTACGAGTCAATATATTTGTATTGCATGAAAATTAGTTGATTTGGGTCAGACTGTTTTTTTACACGACCTAACTGTTTGACAAGTCTAGTTTGAACCAGTGGTTCACATAGTGTTTATAACTACGACAAGTTGTAAATACTTTATTACAAGTAGTTTCGGTCTTTTTCAGGGAAGCAATTCTTCCAAAGAAAGAATTGCAAGTTGGGATAATTTTTTTTTTTTTTTTGTCAGACGAGTTGGGGGAATTTTTTTTTTTTTTCTGTTTAAGAGTTTGGGAATTAAAAAGAAGCATTCCTTTAATTGGCTTCAGAAAATTGAAACGAAAACTACTAGTTCTTCAAAACATTTTAGCGGAGTGAAAAGTAAGAACATGTTTTCTCATTTCTCTAAAACTTAGTAGTCATTGAATTAAAGTGACGTAGGGCTATAAAAAGATGGGTTGAGTGAGTTTATCACACTTAAATGGAGAGTACCAGGCGAGGCAAGAAAATGAGTTACTATGTAAAACAAATGATATAAATGATCTCCGAACTTTATTTGAATGCATAAGGCCGTTCATGAATTTTTAATTTATTTGGTGTGATCCATAAGCTTTAGTCCAATATGTAATATCGTCCATGAACTTTTAATTTATTTACTATGGTCCCTCTGATGTTCAATATGGTGCATGAACTTTTAAATAATTTCATATGATTTAGGAACTACATTGAACATTTGACCAAAGTTTCGGGGATCATATTGAGCGGATTAAAATCATAGGGACGACATTGCACATTGAGTCAAACTTCATGGACCATATTCTACAAATTAAAAGTTTGAGGACGCTGATTGCACAATGTACCAAAAAGCTTAGAGATCATTGGTGCTATGCTATTATCACTTGTTTTATTTGAGGGATTAGGCCTGCCAGACTTGTGGACCGGATGGGCCGAAATTAACAACATGCTCGACTTGGGGCCGTTTCAAGGGAATCAGCCCAATGGCGAGATGAAGTTTAGCATTGCCGCTATATTTTTGTGCACTTCCCGCAACATGGTGGATCCACTCGACTTTCTGTAATTAGATTCATGACCATTGTTTCTTTCTTCTTCACATGCTTTGTTGTTCTATCCTTAGTCATTGACGATCATGTACGTTCGGTCGTGGTGGTCGTCGGAAACAAACATGTATAGCCCACTGGATAGAGGCCATTTTACTGAATGATTACTCTGTTAGCATCAAGAATTGCTACTTAGTGCGGTCTCAATAAGCAACTTCTTGTTCTTGTTCTCCACGCGGGCTAGATAACCAGCTAAAGCTTAGAACTTCCATGCTTTGCTAGGTGCGCATGTGAGGGGGGTGTGTCTAGGAAAATTTCCAGAGAGCAAACCCAACTATGTAATTTGGAGCTTGCGCTGTCGCAGCTGGAGCTGGAGAATTTAATATTTGGACAAAGATTGTCAGGTCATGTCGACAAGCTCCAGACCTCCAGCCCTCTGGATGCAGCATGACACTCGTGGACCGGATCATCAAAGACTTGGCAGCAAACTTTGCCAGGAATGATGGATATTCAATTGGCAAGAAGTGAAAAATCGGGGAAAATATCATAATTTCTCTCTAATACCGTCACCTTGGGGTGGAAATGACTGAATAAGGTGTAGACATGACGCAGGGGAAGAGATAATTGAAAAAAGCTTTCCAAAGGATATACTAAAATTTTATAGAATGAATTATATCCATTACGTAGGGCGGATGCCCTTTATATAAATAGAACTCCTTTGAAATTAGGACTGAAATTAAAGATAACATAAAACGAGATATTTAAAATCAAATCTAATCAGAATTCAAATCAAATATTGCGATTAGATATATCGCAAAGTTGCCTAAAATCGAAAACTGCCTGAAAATCTATCTAAACAACTCCGAAATGCAAAAATATGACATCAATCACAGCAAAATTGTGCGTATTGATCGGAAGCCCGTTTCCATGCCACCGACCAAATTTGAGCACAATCCGAGATACACAGCGAATCAGTGGTGGCAGAATTGCCTGATTACTGGCGATGGCATTTTTCAAGGAAATCGTACGCCCACTGTTCTATATAAAGACCCCCTTCTACATCAAGACCCCTGCAGGACCTTTGACGGTCTTATGGAAGCTTCGCCATACATTGCGGAAGCGTTTGGTGCTTGGAATTGGAAGCGCAGAAATAAAGATTGATTCAATCATGAAGAAGCCGCGGTTTTGCTTATCATGAGGCCGTCGGCAAGTTGGGGACTCTCCGCTTTGTTTATGGAGCTACATTAGATCTATATCTACTGATTTAATCGTGCTGCGCTCATAGTTTTGTCACAAATCGACTTGGAAGTGTGTGTTCATTTATGTTCCTCAACCGATTTGCCCGAACGGGGTAAGTTTTAGCCTGCCGATCATGGTGACTGTTATGTCATCTGTGGCACACAGAAGATCGACAGGGTCATTCGGTGTGTCCCCTCAGGTGGTGTGGTGGGTAAACTTTGGTAATGCTGCTTTTTACTGAATATAGTCGCTGGGTTTTTCAGATCATATTTCCAGTTCAGTTATCGGAGTGCTGGCATCTACGAAGTATACTACAGAAGATCAAATTTTGATCATGGGCCCTGATCTTGGATGTCATACGCCACATCTGCCTGAATTTTTCGCCTTCCTGCATTCTTTCTACCATAAACAGATTCATTGGACTAACTACTGATAGAACATGGACAAAAATCCTCCTCTTATTATAGGAGTGTTGGACATTTGTATATACATGTTGGTGGGAGGTTCTCGCTTGTTCTGTGATTCGTTCAGTGCTCAACATCATCTTTAAATTACCGCCTAGCTGCAGCAGCAGCAAACTCCCACTATTCAGGGATCGTCAATTGATTTTCATGCTCCTCTTTCTTGGGATGATGCTTGTTTGGAGTCTTTTGAGTTGGTTCAGATGCTTTGAAGAGGGTACCTCATCCCTTTTGGGGGTTATTGTTTGGTTTGGGTAAATCTGTTTTTCTAAAGAGCCCCGTCCCTTCAAGACCAGAAGTCCCACCACTGCGAGCTTCCGGACGACTGGTTGAGAAGATCATCGGTCTCCAAGCTGCCCCAGTGCTCCGGTGATGTCAAGGAGCTATCTGCAGGGGCAGGTTCGGGATCGGGTTCGGCCATGTTTAGGAGGCTCTGCTCCCCTTCTAGTCCAAAGTAGTCATCCTCGCATGGGATTCCCATCAAACGCACCGATTTGTCCGGTAATACAGCAGGCTGGCTATCTTCATGCTTTGGTTCCCCATTGCCGGATTCGCGATCGATGCTGTTCGTTGCCGAATCATGCCTGGAGCTCTGGCTATCTTCTTGCGGCTTCTCAATCAGTCGGTTGAGTTTGTCAATCTATCAGCGACACATCCATACACATGTTAGTAGCTGCTGCTGCTGCTGCTGTTTCCATTAAACACACGCGACTTGCGTCCCGAGCGATATTGAAGGAGGAGATTGAGATTGAGATTGAGATGATTATCTAACCTGGGTGATAAGGGATTGCTTCTCTTTCTTGAGAGATTCGAACCGGGAATAGAGAGCGTTGTAGTTGGCGCGAAGGATGGCGAAGTCACGATCCAGCTGCTTGGACTTCCATCGGGCTCTCTTGTTCTGGAACCAAATGGCCACCTGGCGGGGCTGAAGCCCCAATTCCCTGGCGAGCTGCATCTTCTTTCGAGGCTCTAGCCTCGACTCGGATTCGAAGATGGACTCCAATGACCTGATCTGTTCGTCACTGAACCTTCTCTTGTTCACCAGCTTGTTCTTCTTCTTCCTCGCGCTCGGGAGCGAGTTCATGCCTTCAAAGGCGGCGGCGGCAGCAGAATATTCTCCCGCATTAAACATGTTAAAAAGAAAACGGTGCTGCTCTGCTCGCTTGAGTCTAATCTAATCTAATGTAATGCCACAAAGCAGTTACTTGGCCCTGTACTGGGGAAGATAAGAAAGGTTGGGGATTTGGAGTTTGTTGAATTGCTTTTATATAAATAGAGGGGGGAGCCGTGAGGCGCTTTTCCTTCACTACTCTCTCTCTCTATCTCTATCAATACCATGGCTAGTTTGGCTTCGACGGCTCGGCTCAGCAGGAGCTGGGAGGCCCGGGTTACCAAAGGAAGGGAATCATGGGGCTGTGATCCTGGGATTCGGACCACTTAGCAACAAGACAAACGGAGATGATATTTTTATTCAATTAGGGGTCGCATGAAACTCCTCCCCCCACCCACCCCCCAAATGTTGGCCGTCGGGCGGGTCATTTTCAGGATCGGCGAAGCGTATTTTATGGCAAACCCCTCTGGAACCTCGCTCGCGGTGCATGAATCACGTGCTGTGATGTTGATGACCAAATTTGCAATCATACAAAGATACAAAAGAAGCGCTCTTCTCCAAAAGCAAGAATCGGCTGGAGCCATGAGCCGAGGGAGGGGCTCTCAAAGTCGCCATCAAAGAAACAAGACGTAGTGACAACGTGCCCAACTCTGGTTCATACTTATATGCAAAGCCAATGAAAAGGGAAGTTACCTGTTACCCGTCACACGTCGCCCAATCATGCTCTGCCACCTGACCTCCCCGGTCAAACAGATGAGGTCGTCGTTTTCCGCGGGGCCAGCAACGTGGCAGTTGGAGAGCTTCTTTTTTTTTTAACTTGCTTTAGAATTTTCAGATGGATCGGACCGGATCGGATCATATCAAAAGGGTTGTTTGGTCTTTTGGAGAGGGGGTGACGCGTCCCGAGCCGTAACAGGTGGCTGCTTGTTTGTCATTCCTTTTGCCTTGCCTTTCCTTTTCCACACTGGGGGGGGACGGCTCCTCCAGGGGCACGTGGCCGTCGCCCCTGTCATCGATTCGGCATCCTGCGGATGGAAAATTAATTAACATCGACGACTAAGTTACGATGGCCATAATTAATTGAGCCCCTAAACCGAATACGCTGTGTATTTTCCGTCAAACCCCGAGTCTGATATTACCTTCTCTCCACACGAGCAACGCAGCCCTCGAATTCAAATCGACATATTCGAATTTATGTCATTGAACAAGATGTAAGTATATATTTCTAACACGTACCCAAAATTTAATTGTCAAAAGTTTCTTGCTGTCAGTGCTCTCATCCTACTTGATGCTAACTGAGTGACCCGATAAACATGATGAGAAAAATGGTGTGAGCAACCACCGAACCAGTAGTAGCAAATATCTCTTCTAAACAAATCGAGCACACGCTATACATATTTACCATGTAATATCAAAAACACATAATCCAAACCTAGTATAGAACATGTGTAAAACACCAAAAATGAATTATATCTTATCAACAAAACTTTATACGTATCAGAAATACTCATTTTAAATCAACAATATCGAATCATCCGTCAATGGTTAATTCCATTGATCAATCTCATACCACATGTAAAATAGTTTATTCCGTTAATAAATCTCATATCATATCACATCTCAAGATCCTAGAAGTGGCTTCCACGAGACTCAAGTCGTCATCTAGCACTTAGCTCTTGAGTAATACAAGGCCGTAAAAGTGGCTCTCATGGGACTCGTATCCATGCGTAGCACTTAGCCATTATATAGTATACATACTCACAGCTCTTTATTGGGTTTACAATGATCATGCACATCAATCCATCATTCCCAATATTTCACAAAATCGATCAAAATTCTATATCACGGATCGATTTCTCAAATCAAATCGTATCACATTTCACACCAAAATACTTTTCATCAATCAAAATATATTTTGTTTCACAACTCAGTTCATCAATCATAATATCTTTTCTATAGACATATCTCAAATCATTTAACAATTCATTTTATTGACCGGAATATATGTAACCATATATATAGGTCAAACCACATACAAATACGCAAGGTAGTAAATACTCATTCCAGACTTTTATGCAATAAAAGGAAATGTCATTCCTTAACTCATAGTTTGACCAATTCATATCGCTTTCAAAATATGATTTTACAACCTCGAAGAAGATTGCTCGAGCTGATGCACTTATATTCCTATCAGTTCATAAAAGAATGATATAAATTTTTGGGTTAATACCATGAAAAACCCTAAACCGGTACACCCGTGACAAATTTACCCCAAACTATTTTTTTGACCACGAAAAACCCCAAACCGGTACATATGTGACAAATTTACCCCAAACTATTTTTTTTACTACCAAAAACCCTAAACTGGTATATTTGTGACAAATTTACCCTAAACTAATTATTTTGACCACGAAATACCCTAAACTGGTACACATGTGACAAATTCACCCCCCGTTAAATCGTCACTTTGTTTTGGCTTTTGGTCCGCTACGGTATGGGAGGACACAACCCTTGGTGCTCCACCCATCCGTGCGCTATGGATGGTGTCATCGTACAAGAAGAGACTACTGAAGGAAGGAGGTTCACGATTTGACATAAATAGGTAAGCCTTAGGGGCGATCGGCGGCGAAGATCCCGACCATGGAGACCATGGGGATAACCTGGTAACAATGATACGGAAAGCAAGTCTTCGATCTTATAAAGAAAGGCGATGGCTCGAAGACCTCATCTCTAATGCTTTTGCCTTCCACGAGACCGTACACGTCGGATCCGAAGATCGTCTATCTCAAATTGATAAACCCGTAACAAATAGAGGGTTAAAACCTCATATTGGTATACCCGTCAACTATCACATGTCACTAAATCAACAATTTGATAGTTAAATTTAATGAAAATTAACGGAGGGTAAATTTGTCACATGTGTACCAGTTTAGGGTTTTTTGTGGTCAAAAAAATAATTTGGGGTAAATTTGTCACAAGTGTACCGGTTTGGGATTTTCCATGGTATTAACCCTAAATTTTTTGAGTAATGTACTATTTTAACGAACGACTCAATTAAACTACGTTTAATCATCAACCAATCGACTCCTACCCATACTTCGAAATCAATTTTCGTCAAACCCTTCGGCTTCACAATACCCTAAACTATCATTTCCATATGAATCCACTGTTAGGATGCACGCGTGAATGAGTTGTGTTAAAGAAATCCCACATCGGAGAATCGAAGTGGTGTACGGCGATTAATATATTCATGTTGGTCATAACTCATTAGTTTAAACTTTTGAGTGAATGTGGATTTGACTGAATATGTTAACTGGCCCGGATTTAGTCTCTTTCTTGGTGATCTCTCGGGATAAATGTATCGGACTTACATTGCGTACTCCCATCATCCACGGCTTAACAGCCCAACCCTTTTGTTGCGTACTCCCATCATCCACGGCTTAACAGCCCAACCCTTAGAACATATTACAGTCTCAAGTGGCAAAGAATCGATATCGATGTATCAAGCCTTTCCGTCGATGTGACCTCTTAGGAAAGATAAGCATTACAAATTTTTTTATGACTAGATGAATAGAAAACTTGAATCAATATCAGGCATTACAAAGTGGAATTGACTCGACTTGTCAAGAGTGTCCGAATCTCTTTTCCCTCTTGTTATTGTCGCCGCTTTCCTTTCCGTTTTCTTTAAACGCACGAGAACCCCTTTTAATTTCTTGTTTTGTCCACTGGAGTCGTTCATCCTCCTTCTTCTTCTTCTCTGTTTTTTTATTTATTTTGAAGGTGGGTGGGTGGGTGGGTGGGTGTTGGTGGGGGAGGATGGGGTGGGCAGGATGGAGGAGGAAGGCGTTTAATGTTGCTGAAGAGGAAAGGAAAATGGGTTGGGGCGTGGTTTTAGAGGGCATCGTCCTGGACTTTGGGCTTGAAAAGGCTGTTAGTTTTTTTCTTATAAGCCCACTATTACATTTTCCTTGTGAGGGTCGACACGAAATGGGAATGCTGAGGAGTTGAGTATGCATCCAGGTGATCATTATCATCGTACTCAGATTGGTAGCTGACAATGCCTCATCTATGAAAGAGGGAACCAAAAAGAAGAGGAAGAATGAAGAGGACATCGTGGGAGGTTGAGAGAAGAACGAGATGAGTCAAATGCTTGCCGGAATAATTAACGCAGAAAGGCAACAGACGTGTTAAAATTTATGTACAACGGTCATTTTACTGTCAAAATTTTTCACCGGCTCATTTATGTGTTGTAAAAAAACGATCACTTTAGTGCCAACAATTACTGATTACGGCCAAACTAATTATGTGGCATTTAATAGTAATTTTTAATATAACGTGGCAAATTTTTTTTAAAAAATCAGTCCACGTGAAGTCTACATGGAAATTCTTTTGAAAGATATCATTCCATGTGGAAATTTTTTTTAAAAATTAAATTTAGAAAATAAGCTAAAACCAAAAAAATTAAAGAATAAATAAAAAACGAAGGACTTGGCACAACCCTCGTTGCCCCACCATCGTGGTTGTGGCCGATGACCCCACCAAAAAAATTAAAGAATAAATAAAAAACGAAGGACTTGGCACAACCCTCGTTGCCCCACCATCGTGGTTGTGGCCGATGACCCCCCCCCCGATCGCAGACGAGGGCACGACATTGCCTAACGACGGCCGGGACCCGTTATCCCTAGCGAGGCCTCGCTTTCGTCGGTGGGGCTCGGCGGCGGCGAGAGCTATGCAATCCCTTGCCGGTGCAACCCTTCCATTTTCTTTTTTTTCTTCTTTTATTAATTTTATTTTTTTAGCTTACTTTTTAGTTTTTTTAAATTTTAATTTTTTTTATTGCTAACTAAAATGCTCCAGTGAGCCACGTAGGGTTAGCTTATTAATAATAATAAAAAAATGCCATTAAGATCTCCGGCAAAGTTCATCGGAATTGGCGTTCAAATAATGATTTTTCAAAAAAGTTGGTATTTAAATGATTAAAAAAATTAGCTTAAAAATAAGCGTCGGATATAAAGTTTGGCATTTCTTTTCCCGAAAAAACACGAAGGATGTCAATCAAGATAAAGGACCAGACCTTCGGAGGTGGATCCTGGGTTCGCGTGGCAGGCAGTGAGGTCTGCCAGAGGAGGCAAGCTGGCAAGGGATCACTTTTAACATCTCTTCAGCAATCACAGTGGCGTTGAACCCAGTAAGCTACATTCCCTTTGATTCGTCAAGTGATTCTTTGTACTTTTGATTTCCATGCAATCATCGGCGGACATCAACGAGATGTTCCATTATAATTGGCAAAGAGTATGTCATAATCGAATAAGCCCCATAAAAAATTAATCAAGAAAATCTTTCACAATAGGTTTCTTTGATAAAATTATCAAAAAAGTCCTAATCCTGCTACAAGTAAACCAATTCAATGCTACACACACACACATATATATATATATATGTGTGTGTGTGTGTGTGTCAATTGAATCCTCAACATTTTTGCAGTTGCATCAATAAAGTCCATCCGGTACTGACGTGACAATTTTCATCAATATTTATATTTTTTGCAATTTTTTATTTATTGATTTATTATCTTTTTCTTTTTATTTCTTCTTATTTTCCTTCTTGCTCCATCCGATCATCAAATCGGCGACCGACCGCAGGCGAGGCTGGTGAGGTTCGGCCTCGCCCAACCATGACTTGCTTGAGCCTCGAGTCGTGGGGGGAGGTCAAGCCTAGCCTAGCCATGGTGAGGTTGCCTTCGTCTCTAGCCGATCGCCGGATTGCTGACTGGTTAGAGGAAGGAGAAGGAGAAGGAGAAGGAAAAAAAAAGAAAGAGAATAAATAAATAATAAACAGATATTTCGAAAAAATATTAAAACATTATTAAAAATTGTTGGGTCAACGCTGATTGGCCAAAGTTGGTCGGAAGGCCTGAATTGGCACAAATGCAGAAGATTTAGGACTAAAGTACTACAATTATAGATAAAACGAAGACACGTTGAAATTGGGTGTCTTTTTTTTTTTTTTTCCTGAGACTCGATATATAACTTGCTGAGTAGTATTATTGTAGCCCAAGTGAAAATTCAATGCAGATACGGCTGTTTCAGTTTGTGGGGATAGCAGTGACGTGCGATAAGAAAGGGAACTGGGGCCTAGCCAGGATCGGACATCCTTAGTTATGGGGGCCAATATAGCTAAGCAAAGCAGAGTATCTTATTTTGGGCAAGTCTTTCCATCTCCCTTTTCCAAAGGAGCCGCCACGCCATGGAAGAGATGTAGATTATATCTACCTCGTCATTCCCATCATCCGCTGTTCTCCAACAATGTCTGTCCCGTGCTCGGTCTTCCCGCTCCGGCGACGGGGCTCCCGGGAAGGACCCGAGCACCAAGATCTTTGGTGTGATTGGCAGATGTTGACGACTTCATTCACTTGTCTGATAACTGCGAGCGAGCTCAAGAAGCACCCTCCGACAGCCTTCTCACCCTCGTCTGCACTCCCACGAACTGCAAGTATAGATGTCGGACATGTCTTCCGGGGGACCTGGCCATGATTGATGGCGGAGCTGACACCTACCTCCGCAATCTGGTAGCTTGATGTGCTGCTCTCCCGATCCCTGTTCACCATCTCAAGGTAATGAGATTCTGCTGGTGGTGAAACATGATTGAGACAAAAGCCAAATTGGCCAATTACCAGCAGCATCTTCAGCTTCGCTTCTTTTTTTTTTTTTTTTGGGTGTTAAATGGGCAATGAACGTGTATGGCAATTGGATTATCAAATAGGCTCGAAATGACGATACGATGATTAGTCCATTTTTCCGTGAGCTAAAGGGGAAAAAGATGGAAGAATACGAAAAGTGCGGTTTTGGATTTCAATTGGCGCGTTTGGTAAGACGTCGTAGTACTTCCAACAGACATTAGTTGGAAGAAAGCGCTGACGGGAAGGAGAGACCAAGAAGAGAGCACACACCCCCAATCCATCCGTGCATCTTGCACGTTCCTTGTGCAACAGTTTTCTATCACGCCATGTCCCTCTCTCTCCTTGTGTGGATCACATCTTCTGTTTACCATCATAAGAAACAAAGAAGAACATGGCGGTTGCCAGTTGCCACAGCGGAGGAGCACCCGTGGCACTGGAAAAAGACTTGTGTTCTGAGAGTGGGCGCTTAGTAGTAGGAGTTCATTTTACTTTGTGCCTTACTCGCACCCGAAAAAGACCTATTATATTAGTGCCAATTCAGTTGCCACAACAATTTTAACAGTGCTAATTTAGTCATAAAAATTTTGCGTTTGTACCAATTGTGTCCATCCGGTCAATTTTGGTTGAAAATCGTTGATGTGGACACCGATTGTCCTATGTGGCACGGATGGCGATGACGTAGATATTTTTTAAATATCTTTTGGTTTGTTTTTCCTTTTATTTTCTTCACTATTTTATTCTATTAAGGGCAGGGGAGTGTTGCAAGTGCCAGCAAGTGTCGCAGCCCTTGCGGGGTCCGGGTGAGGGCCGCGGTGCCCTCACCTGGCCCAGATCCGGTGAGGGCGTCGCAGCCTCTCCCCGATTACCATGAGGGCTCTTGCCTAGTGGCCGGCGCCGGCCCTCAATTGGAAAAAAAAAAGAGTAAAGAAAAGAAAGTTTTAAAAAAATTAAAAAGTATAAAAAATCACATAAGCGTCTATCATGCCACGTAGGATGACCGGCGCCCATGTCGGTAATTTCCAGTCAAAATTGACTTGATGGATGCAATTGACACAAATGCAAAAAGTTTAAGGCTAAACTAACACAATTAAAAAGATTTAGAAAAGATTTAGAATTGAATTGGTATCAACGCAATAGGTTTAGACTTGTGTACATGACATCCGTTGAGATGTGTGTTTATACCACCTCACGAACTCATGTTCTTCTATTGCTTTAGCATCATACCAATTACAACTTCCAAACGCGGTGACCATGAGGAAAACACGAGTAAAACTCGCAAGAACTGCGCATACCTGCGGGAAAACACTCATAGAGTCATATTCAGGCAATTTCTCTTTGAATCAATCACAACAAAAGGGAGAAGAACAAGAAAATGTATGCCATCAAAACAAACCCAAAACCCGTGCTATAAAGTTGGAAATTCATCCTAGACTATTTGGGCTACAGATATCAAATGGGATGGTAACCATGCTCAGAGAAAACTTCCTAAACTTAGACCTATTCTAGTACAAGTACTCCGTAAAGCATAAAGTTCCTTAGCTATAGCTTGACGCCACTCGGTATGTTGTACTGCTTCGCGGTAGCTTGTCGATTCCCGCACATCATGAACAGCAACCAAAAAGGAACCAAACTTGGCAAAATAAGAAGCAGCAACAACATAGCGAGTAGGGATGACGATCCCGAGGAGGATTATGACGCAACTCCAAAGAGGTTGAATTGCTGGTGGCAAGGGGAGTAGGAAGGGCAATAGCATGAGGGAGCTCATATGGAGAAGGAGGAATAGAGATACTTGGAGGAGGAGAAGCAAAGGCATGAGGTGGCTCGGGACAAGGATCGGTTGCGAAGTACATGAAAGGAATAGGTTTAGACATTGAAGACTTAGTAGTAGTAGAGAAGTAAGGAACGTGCTCATGAAAAGTGGCTTACAAGAAATACCAATATGCTGAGCAATCGGGTCGTAACAACGATAGCCCTTGTGTTTAGTGCTATAGCCCAAGAATGCACATGACATGGATTGAGCAATCAATTTTGTACGTTCGGTGGGAGAGAGAAGCACGAAACACGTGCACCCAAAAACTCGAAGATGTGTATAAGTAGGAGAGCAAGAATGAAGTCGTTGAAAGGGTGTAGCCCGATGAAGAACCGATGAGGGAAGGCGATTAATGAGATGAACCACAGTGAGAAGAGCTTCAACCCGGAGCTCGGTAGGAACCGAAGTAGAAAGTAAAAGAGCATGAGTAGTTTCAAGAATATGTCAATGCTTACATTCAGCAACCCCATTTTGAGCCGGGACATCGGGACAAGAGAGGTGCAGCAATGTCCCATCACTAGCTAAGAGAGAACGAAAAGCACTCGAGAGGTATTCCCCCTAGAGTCAGAGTGAAAGACCTTAATTTTCTTATGAAGTTGTGTAAATATCATGGCGGTGAATGTCTAATAAATGGTAAGAAAATCACTGCACTGATGCATAACATAGATCCAAGTATAGCGAGAATAATCGTCAATAAAAGAAACATAATATTTGAAACCACTCTTGGATGTAATAGGAGTAGGGCCCCATACATCATAATGAACACGATAAAAAATACTGCTAGAGCTAGAAGTACTTGTAGGAAAAGATAAAGCGGATTGCTTTGCTAAAGAACAAATAGAGTAGGGATTTAGAACACCAAAGGAAACTGGATCAAGAACCCGCTATTGATGAAGGATAGAGAGACGACAAAAGGAAGCGTGCCCGAGATGCTGCTGCCATCGTGCAAAGTCCATGGTAGCCAAGACGGGATAAGGAGAGGAAGTGGAGGTGGATGGAAGGTGGAGAGATCACATAGTGTATATTCCACCATGCCTCTCGCCCTTGCCGATCATCCTGTCATTCGAACGATCCTGTACAAAATAAGAGCGGTCAGTAAAACTCACAATATAGCCAGCATTAGAAAGTCGGCTAACGGACAACAAATTAAGTGCCAAAGAAGGGACATGCAGCACATCGGGAACATAGAAATCCCGAGGATAGATAAGAGTCCTCCGTCGGGTAGCCAAAAAAGGAGAACCATCAGCTGTAAAGAACCTCATTGGAGACTAAAGCTTAGAAAGCTCGGTGAGACAGATAGCAGAAGTAGAAATGTGTCTAGCAACTCCCGAGTCAAGAATCCACGTAGTAGAAGAACCATCTAGGGGGGAGCAGCAATCGCAGAAGAATCAACAGGAGTGACAACAATTGAAGGGCCTGAATTGGACAATTGAGAGCCAAGCTGAAACTAATTCAAGCGGGCTAGCCGAGCCGGAATATGAGCGCGTGGAGTCTAAGAAGAGCACTGTATATCACACCGCTTCTTATAACAGCGAGACTCAATATGACCACGATGATGACAATAAGAGCATCGCGTAGTTTGATGAGAACCTTGAGTTGAAGCGGACCGATGAGAACCTTGAGTGGAGCAGATCGAAGAGAACCATGCGTTAGAGCAAACTTATGAGAACCCCGAGTTAGAACATGAAGCAGTGGCATAGACCGAGCAGCAACCCATGGAGGAGTAGCGAGAATGGCTGTGGGATTAGATACCATAGAAAATGAGAGAAGACCAACCCGAGTTTCCTCGGATTGAAGCTCCTTGACAGCATTAAGGAGAGAGGGTAGAGGAATCCTATAAAGAATCTGACTAAGAACACCCTCAAAAGGAGGTTGGAGCTTCATAAAAAAAATCATAGAGTCATAGAGTTTGTAGCCGATAAGACCGACATGTGGCACAACTAGAACATGTAGAACATAAAGTGAGAGACAGAATGTCTAGCTGAATCCAAAGTGACTTCAAATAATTATAAAACTCACAGATTGATCGAGCACCCTAAGTAGTAACAACAATGTCTTGATGTAACTGGCATACACGGATAGAGCCGGTCCGAGTAAACATGTTTGCAAGGCGATTTCAAAGATTCTTTGCACTTGTGACGTGAGCAAACCGTGGACGAAGGGTATGATCAAGAGAGCTAAATATGATGGCCCAAGCCCTCCGATCGCCAGCAGTCCAATTTCGAATGTCGGATTTACACCGAGCAATCGCATCGTCTGTGAGTTTGGATTGCTCGGTGTCCTTGAATTTGCCGGGACGGATGTGAACACCCTCAACATGCTCAAATAGATCTCGATAAACTAGTGTAGCCATAGCCGATGGCCACCAAAGAGCGTAATTGGAGCCATCGAGTTTGACATCAATCCGATCACTCGAATCACCCATATCAACCAACGCTGGATCGCGAAGTCGGCGCGATGAAAACAACATCAAGCAGCCGGCGCAACGAGGAAGATGAGCGAAAATTTTTTCTTGGGGTGCCGTAATCAAGGATTGGTGTATAGTATTGACAAGAAGCAAACCCTTGCTCTAATACCATGATAGAGAAGAAAGATGCAATAAATTGAGCTGTTTTTGTATTGAGACACGGAATCATAATAAATAGGTACAATGAAACCCGATCTATGATGAAACAATTCTAGAGAATAAACAACAATAATTCTGTAATATATACAGAATCGATAAAATATTCTGACATTTTGAAGCCATTTGTCAAATAGACGGATCTGGACATTATTCAAACGGAATCACGCATCAATCACTACACGAGATTAATTGAAAGCCTTGCGCCACCTCCCCTCTCAGCCTATTAAACACGCGATTTAATGTTCTTAATCTCAACCAATGGCCAACCATTTTATTAAGTAGGATAACCGGATCATTTATCTTCAAAGTTTAGGGGGAAGTGGCTGGTGTACAACCTAACATGGAAGCCATTCTCGTCATACGCGTTCGAGGGAAGTGAATGCGCCTATAATCCGTAGAGGGCGACGCCAGTACCCCTTTTCTTCCCCCCCAAAAAGTGTAGTGCAGGTAATCTACTTTCTAGGAAATGATGTGAGACTCGCAACTCTTTCCCGTTCCGTCCGCTCAACCATCTTCTCAAAACAGACCGAATGACATCGTTGCGACTAAAATCCAATGGGAGAAACAAACCCATTAATTCAATCAGATAACCTTAATCTGCTCACCGGCCTTCTTGTTGCCTCCTCGTGCCTTCATCGCTTCTAGATTAATGGGGGCTCTCTGTTCATATTGGGCCCCATCCCAATTAAATTAAGAGAATAGGGACCTCCAACTCCCAAGACTTGTTTCCAATGCTTGCTTGAAAGAAATCTCCAAAGTTCTCACGTGGGCAACGGGCCTCCAATCGCCATCCCAACTTGAACCGCTCCAATCGGTTACCCACTCGCCTCCCCCCTCCAAAAAGATACATAACAACAAAAACCAAGGCTCGTCGTTAGCACACCCCATGTCGCCAACTCAAAACACACAGGTCATCGGGAGAAAGTTCTTGGTCAAGCTTTCCAATATGATATTTACGGTTGGAGTTGGTCCATTAGGGTATGGTGTGGGAGAAGTAATCGTGTTGGACCTTTCTTCTTCTTCTTCTTCTTTGCAATTCTTTTATTGAATTCTTACTCCTTGAATAATGATAATAATACCTAGGAAAGGAACCGAACATGAGCATAAGCATGTCCACATGTGCAGATGCCTCATAAATTTGGGCAAACAGGTCGACGCAATCTTCCGTTGGTAGTTGAGCAGCATTGATCCTCAAAACTACTCGCCA
The DNA here is from genome assembly GCF_020921035.1 of Rhodamnia argentea. Classification (NCBI taxonomy): domain Eukaryota; kingdom Viridiplantae; phylum Streptophyta; class Magnoliopsida; order Myrtales; family Myrtaceae; genus Rhodamnia; species Rhodamnia argentea. The sequence goes on from NC_063158.1 coordinate 8,264,244, forward strand.
TTAATTCAAACGCTTATCATTTCCAGCTTTCTCCCATTTAATACTCTCTTCCACTACTTTCACAATCCTCACATCCGCATTACGACTTAAAAGAGCGGAAGAGGGGGTCCCCCACCTCTTCAACCAAATACCTAATAACGTGAGCGAGGGGTGTTGCCTTGGGCCTTGGCCTCCCTCCTCCCTCCCCGTCGTTTTATAAAGTGTTGCTGGCTGCTTCTGCACGAGCACCACGAGCACAAAATAAGAGTGGAGAGAGAGAGAGAGAGAGAGAGAGAGAGATCATCGTTTTAACATTACCACATACTATACCTCTCCCATCTCCCCAGCCTGAGCTATCATGGAGGGACGTCCTCCTAGTGGCAGTGGGAGGGATGTGGACAGCATTGAGATTCTCGACAACGAGAGGCTCACCGCCGAGATGGCCTTCGACAAGGACTCCTCCTCCGCCGTCATCAAGATCCGACGCCGCTTGCCCGACTTGCTCCAGTCCGTCAAGCTCAAGTACGTCAAGCTGGGCTACGGCTACTCCTGCAACCTCGCCACCGTCCTCAAGCTCCTCCTCCTCCTCCCTCTCCTCCTCTCCATCCTCATTCATCTCACCGGCCTAGACCACGCCCGCCTCTCCCAGATGTGGAGCAGCCCCGCTGTCGCGCTGGATAGCATCGACGTGTCCGCGGCGAAAGCCGGCTCCGCACTCTTCTTGCTGCTCCTCTTGCTCTACGTGTCCAAGCGGACCAGGCCGGTGTATTTGGTGGACTTCGCTTGTTACCTACCCGACGACGAGCGGAAAATGTCCGTGGAGTCGTTCCTGAAGATGAGCGAGGAGAGCGGGGCGTTTCAGGAGGACACGCTCCAGTTCCAGAGGCGGATCTCGAGCCGGTCCGGCCTAGGGGACGAGACTTACTTCCCTAGAGGGATCACGTCTGCACCCCCGAACCTGTGCATGGAGGAGGCGCGATTGGAGGCGGAGGCCGTCATGTTCGGGGCCGTGGACGCGCTGTTGGAAAAGACGGGGGTGAGGGCGCAGGACGTGGGGATACTGGTGGTGAACTGCAGCTTGTTCAACCCGACGCCGTCGCTATCCGCGATGATCGTGAACCACTACAAGATGAGGACGGACATAAAGAGCTACAACCTCGGGGGAATGGGATGCAGCGCCGGGCTGATATCCATAGACCTGGCCCAGAACCTTCTGAGAGCCAACCCGAACACCTACGCGCTGGTGGTGAGCACCGAGAACATCACCCTCAACTGGTACTTCGGCAACGACAAGTCGATGCTGCTGTGCAACTGCATATTCCGCATGGGCGCCGCCGCCGTGCTCCTCTCCAACAGGGCCCAGGACCGGGGGCGCTCCAAGTACCAGCTGGTGCACACGGTGCGGACCCACCGGGGGGCGGACGACCGGAACTACCGGTGCGTGTACCAGAAGGAGGACGAGCGAGGGACGGTGGGGGTGTCGCTGGCGAAGGAACTGATGGCAGTGGCGGGGGAGGCCCTGAAGATAAACATAACGACGCTGGGGCCGCTGGTGCTGCCGTGGACGGAGCAGTTCAAGTTCTTCGTGACGCTGGTGAAGAGGAAGGCGATGGGGGCCAAGGTGAAGCCCTACATCCCGGACTTCAAGCTGGCGTTCGAGCACTTCTGCATCCACGCGGGGGGGAGGGCGGTGCTGGACGAGATGCAGGAGAACATGCAGCTGAGCGACCGGCACATGGAGCCGTCCCGGATGACGCTCCACCGTTTCGGCAACACGTCGAGCAGCTCCCTCTGGTACGAGCTGGCGTACACGGAGGCCAAGGGTCGGGTCCGGAACGGGGACAGGGTGTGGCAGATCGCGTTCGGGTCGGGTTTCAAGTGCAATAGCGCGGTCTGGAAGGCGTTGAGGGGCATCTCGGCAGGCGACTGCGGACCCAACAACCCCTGGCTCAACTGCATAGATAGGTATCCGGTGCCGGTGGCCACGACGGAAACGACAAAAAGTGTAGCCAAATCCCACACCTCCCCCTCTTGATTCATTAAAGCGACAATACGTTTTGAGGCTGAATTATAGGTGGTGGACCAGGACACGACCTCCTCTCTCTCTCTCTCTCTCTCTGCTCTATTATTACCACAAATGTTGTTTTTTTTAATTCAAAAAGAAAAAAAGCCTGTTGAGTGTTGACTATATAATTCATTGGATAGTGATTTTTACGGGAGAGGCAAATATTGATTTTACTGCGTCAATGTAATGGAAGACGAATACTATACCAATCTACGTACGTGTGTTCCCCCGGATTTGCTGGGATGACTGAGAATGAAAGTCATCCAAGAAAGAAGAAAAAAAAAAATTGAAAGGAAGGGTATTTCCGTGGTAATCTCTCTGTTTTGCATGATATTTGGATTTTGCTTAACCATCAGCAAGTCTGAGAAATCTATCATGAGTCATGACTCCATGCCATTTCGAAAGACGCTTGTCCCATGAATCTCTCCGTCTTTCATCGATTTCATCCGTCATCATCCGTGTGGCCAGGCGAAAATCTTGCCTCAGATGAGGGTGGGACTGAGCTAGCCAGCTAGGTGGTGTGAGCAGTTAAAGAAATTTGGATTCGTCTTCACGTGAATATCCGGGCGTAGGGTACACGACAGTTTCTTTCTTTTTTTATCTTTTTGTGGCCTCAACACCTCAATGCTCAAAGCATGTATGACGGGTCAAAGGAACGCCATAAAGAAAGAAAGAAAGAAATATGCAGCAGGTGATGTTAAAATGGCTTCGAGTGTCATGTCATTGGTTAAGCAAGGGGGCTTCGATGGGGGAGGGAACCTACGGCCATCTCTCGGCTACAATAAGGATGAGATGGGAATGGTGGGACGGACAGAGAGGGTCATGAGAGAGAGAGAGAGAGAGAGAGAGAGAGGGGCTAAAGAGAGATTCGATTTGGGGGGCCCAATTTCTTTCCCGACACCAACCCGCAGCCGCAGCCACAACCACACAACACTTAGGGATTTATATAAATCTCTTGAAAGACGTGGAATTGGAAATGGAATTGGAAATGAAATGTGTGCTGATGGTCCTCCCCACACCAGCTGCTCTTTCTGCCGCTCGTTTGGGAGGCGGCACCACCACGCTAGTCGTCTCAGCCAACCGCAATGATCGGGCCAGTGGCGCTGATGTCCAGGGGATGAGCGGGTCTGCTGTGCTCCAGGCCCTCGAGAAAGCAACCGCCCATAAGAGGAGCAACAAGAAGAAGATGAAGATGAAGATGGAGAAGACGAACCAGTCGAGTGGAGGAGCATCTCCTGCCGATAGACCGGAAGACGTTAGGCCCCTGCGCATCGACTCTGGCTGGGCTGCGCGCTTGGACGAGCTTGAGGAGCGCCTTACCCGCCTCTCTCTCGCCTCCTCTGATTGCACAAACAATAAAATAGATGCAAAACGCAGTTCGTGACATCCCTCTGTTTTGACAACACGGAAGGAAGCTCCTCCTTCAACTGATTCAGTAGTTTCTGGACTGGAATGAACACCCTTTCGTTTCCATGTAAGAGTAAAAGAGTAATTAAGAGTGTCGTGCGACACTGAGCTATTGATATCTCTCTCTCTCTCTCTCTCTCTGTAAGAGAGTATCTCTTCTTGCAACATTAGACGACAATACTCAACGAAAGTCACGATATGAAAAAAGGGCCGGTGCTATTTTGTCTCCACTCTGAAAATAAACCAGCCGAAAGGCAGACATTAAAGTCCAGCTGAACACTTCTCTCCCGGAAGAACTAAAAACATCACCCACCCCTCATCCCTTAATTCTACTTCTAGCCCATCTTTAGCAACACCAAGATCTTAACTTCACGCCGCCTACTTCTACTTGACTCGGCTATGCATCTCTCCCCCTCCCATACTCGCCCAAAAAAAAAAAACAAAAATAAATAAATAAAGATTTCTCCTTGAATTTGTCAGACTTGTTGTGTCTGCCGGACGCTGCTAAATGATCTTTTAGACACAAATCCCGCTACCAAGTAAAGTGATATTACATCAATCGAGAATGATTAACTGTGATTCCTCAGGAAACTGGATGACGTAGGACATTAGCCACTCTTTTCTCCGCCACTCTCTTACATCTGGCAAGTCAAATGGACACACAACTTAAGTCATCCATGGCCTTCCCTTCATCCAAATACTCAAACCTCTCATCCATCCCACCAGGAACAAAACACATTGCCTGCGATCCTAGTAGGGTCGATATCTTCTGCTTCGGCTGCCCTCATCGCCACTGCTCCCTCGTCCTGGCTGTGCACCACTCCCATTGTTCCGATCAACTCTCCGAGGCCGAGGAAGAGGCATTTGTACACCAGGCTGTTGACTGCATAAACCCAAGTAGGAAAGGGACAGACAGACACATGTTCAAGACCCTTTCATAGCCACCACATGGATATTCAACTTCACAATTAAAGTATTACTTACAAAACGTAGCCTATTCGACCATCTGGCAGAACCATTGGCACCATATGCATCCCCGACGGCATTGGTCCCCTACCATATATCACCGGCTGTTCACACATGATGACAGATCAGTTAAAACTGGATACATGGAACAGTACCAAGCAAGAACTGAAGGGGAAAACAAATACACAACCAGACCTGCTGAAAACTGGCAGAAACACCATATCCCGTATTCAAAGATCCATATGGATTAGCAACAAAACCACCATAGCCAGGATTTTGAAGATGGTTAGCCTGAAGCCCAATACTCAAGCTCTCAGTTTTCTTCTCAGCCTGAGGCTTGGCAAGGACAACCTCCAATACATGTCCTACAATTTGTATTCCCAAGACATTACAAACCGAACTGCAATTTCTCATGGATCCACCTGAGTGGGCTTTTTCTCATCAACAAGGAAAAAAAAATCGCAAGAAGACCAAATCAAGAATGACGGCTTGGAGGAAAGTATAGTTCACAAGTTTATTATTCGGGCAACCCACAGAAACTCCTAAAGATTGAATTTGTGAAATTCCTAAAGTGATCAAACAAACCCTAAACATTATCACTGTGCGGACTCGCAGAAGCAGTAGTTGCAGACACGTGCATCTGAAGACAACAGATAAACAGAGATGCAATTCAATTTTGTTGCCCCACGCTGCCCCTTCAATGTAATAAATTAAATCAACAAGCCACAGAGTAAGTCTAAAAATGTTTACCATCAATTTCATGTTTCTCAGAATCTTTGACAGCCTTTAATGCACTTGACCTTTCAGCATAGTGAACAAATCCAAAATCTCGTTTGCTACTCCCAGATTTCGAAGGCGGCATGACCACCTTTGTCACTTCTCCATGACGCTGGAATATTTCTTTAAGTTGCTCAGTAGTGGTATTATCAGGGATGTTCTTCACATAAAGAGCCTTCACCTAGCAGAATAAAAGCAACCAAGTGATTTCACATGATTACCAGCTCATAAATGTTTACTATTAAGACAAGTAACAAGAGACAACTTGCTTTAACAACTTGCACGGAAAAACCAGTACTACAGTTAAATAACTAAGTAAATGCTCACCACAGAATCCAAAGCCACAGAAAGTACACAAGGTTCCTGTCACCCATATTCACCTCAGAAGTGGTTCTTTGGGTCATATATCCATGAAAGGAGATAGAATGTGCCGTGTTATCAAACTAATGGTTAGTGGGGACACAATTGACAAACTCACGCAATTTCATGGGATGGACTTCTCTCCAATTTTCTTGTTTAGCAAACTTACATTTCTTATTCGTAAGTAAAAGGTTGGAAGTGGGAAATTGTGTAATAACCACATGGATGTTACCATCAGAGTTTCACACCTGCCAACAAATATTCGGTTTGTATCATAACTACTCAACCCAGCATTGGGACCATTAAAGATTTGGTACACAGACTAGGCTTTTCTATTGGGTCTAAACACTACTCATTCATTCCCATCAATACCCTTATCCTCCATGTTAATGAAAACATGGTAATGAAGCACCTTTTCTTCCAATATTTGGTATAAATTCCTCTTAATTCAAAGTTCCCCAATGACCTATGGAAAGGGAACGAAGATCTCAATCCCATTCGATTGGCCTTACTCCTTGTAATCAAATAAAGCTTTGATCACATAAACATTTGTCAACAATACATACTATCAAACTGTTCGGAGGCACAAGCAATGAAAAGTGGAGCAACAAGACACCACGACGACATTCCCATGGCAGCAATCACCGATGGCAACAAGTATTTTGAGAGTACAACTTATTCTATTGACGAAAGACATCGTTGGTACCCGCAAATGTTAGATCCACATTAGTTCAAGAAAACTAGTAGATTACAGTTAATACACAGCTTCCGAACCCATAGCAAACACTGCTCCTCCACACCCAACAATTTTTGGGGAGGAAACACTAATTCTAAGGATCAATGGGTGAGAAAAACCTCATGAAGCCACACAAGACTGTGTGCTTAGTCAGGATACCAATCAACAAAAAGGACAAGCTTACATATGTGAAGGGGATGAAAAAAAAAATATCACATATGAAGATGCTGAATATGCTTGTATTCTATAAAGAACTAGCAAAAGGCATCATGTTGTACTAATTTTATATCTAAGAATATTCATTAACATGCCAAAGATATGATACTGGTTAGCTGTTCCGTCTGCCTGTCTAGACTCTTCAAATATCACGAGTATTCACATCAACGTCAACATAATAACGTTCCAGAGCCAAAAGCAAAAATCACGATGTACTAACAAGGGCAAGATAAAAATAAATAAATACTATGCAATTGATCGAAGCTGCAAAAAGTAAACTAGTCAGTTAAGTTCAAGCATTAAAAAGATGAATTACTAGCATAGTTTCATTTACAGATACCTGAGATGAAGCAGAGTGATCAGGTGCACTCTTTGGATCAGCCCATGTGACAGTAGGGGTATTGCCATCCAGCTTGAAATTAGAACTTGCCATTTTTTGCCTTGAATAGTCAGCACATGCGGTATTGTAGTACAAAATGAAAGCGAATCCACGATTACGACCGGGATTTTGAGGATCCTGCTCTCAATGAGAGAAGAAATAAATAGCATAAGCATTTAATTACTCATCCACGACAGAATTCATGAGCACAACCAAAATCAAGACCCACCTTTATCAGCTCTATGTTTTCAACCCCAGGTCCAACATCCTCTATGACTTTTCTGAACTCGTCTTCTGTCCAAGACTTGGGAACATTACCAATGAATAGCCTGTTTTTAGTTTCTGACAGTGAACATCTCAATGTTTTACCCTGCAGCAACAATATACAGGGTGTTGAGCCTCGCATTGAATGGAGTTAAATATAAGGAAAATCTTTCAATAATGAATTACCTTGAACTGTTTACTATGCAATTCCTCAATGGCTCTCTGTGCCATTTCCTGTGTCCGGTAAGCTACAAAAGCATAACCTTTGCTTTCACCAGTGCCCTTGTCCTTCATTAACCTAATCTGAAGAATTATTGCATTAGAAAATGAGGATCCAGATCGACGAAAAGCCTAGCAATCCAGAAGCACAATAGGTCACAGTTCTAACCTCATAAATTTCTCCAATTGGTTCACAAAGATCTCTTAATTCTTCTTCCAAAATATCCCGCGGGAGGCCTCCAATAAAAACCTCACTTCCATGAGGAGGAAGGGCAAGAATTTGAGCATGCTTCTCTTTCTCCTCGGCACTCAAGGACACAGCCAGCCTTTCTTCATCCTCGACGGGATTGGGCGCAGCATGACTACTGTCTATGTCCGGGGATTGGTCCTCTCCAGCAACCCCATCTTTGGAGTCCTCAATTTCTTCAGGATCATCATCAGCATTATCTTCATCAGCCCCATCTCCTGCATCCTCGTCCAGCTGCTCTTCGATTTCATCATCGATTTCTTCCATGTAATTGTCTTCATCCAGGTCAACCCGGTCATCAACTTCGGCGCCATCTCCCATTTTTGCTCCACACACAAAGGTTTCCCGTGTGAGAACTGTACGCGAGCGGCACCTAATTTAGAACCAAGCTCATGAAACTGCATAAGTGCATATAGAGAGTAGCAACCTATTTCCAAAGGGGGGGCACTGTAGAAACATTCATGATGCTCCTTAAGGATGCAGCAATACCAGTTAACTCAAATCATCCGGAGAGACGACAGAAAAACTCTCCAAAGGGATAAGCACAACGGATTTCCCAGGAATATTTCACCTTTTTACGGCAAAAAAAAAAAAAAAAAATTGGGGAAAACAAATATGCGGATTCCTTTTTAACGCGAAAGCTAAATAAACTACTACATCCCCAGGTTTTCTTGCATACAATGGCAGCTAAAGGAAAAGCCTTTAAGGAAAAAGTAGGATTGTTTCCCAAGCACCCACAAATTATAGGAGAAAAAAAAGAAGCAAACTTGGCTCACCGGAGAGAAAAATCCTCGAAAAAAGAGTCGAAATGGACTATTGGAGAAGATTAGAAGGAGAAATGGACAGAGATGATGAAAAATCGAAAACCTGAAGGCCCAGCTAATAAAACAATAAGCGGCGGATACACGGAAACCCTACATCTGAAAATTACGATCGAATAAGAAACGGAAGGAGGAGGAGACCAGGAGGCAGTGTGGCGATGTATCTCATATAAATGCTGGGAAGACCAAACAAGAAGGAAACTGAAAAAAAAAAAAAAAGAAGGGGGAAAAAGGAAAAAGGAAAGTCAGCCCGAAGGGAGATCCACAGGGCAGAGAGGAATAGATAGACTGGGGGGAGTGAAAAGGGGAAAGGGCTTCGAGAACAAGAAAAGGGAGAGGAGGAAAAGTGGGACAGTACCCGAAATTGAGGTCGAGGATGTCCTAACAACTCAGGTTGGAGGTGCGACGGATGGATGTCGCGCACACTCACAAGCTTCTTCTCCGCCTCGCTCAGCTGCAGTTGCAGTTGCAGTTGCAGGGGCTACGTGGTTTCTCTTCTCAATTGTCCCACCACGAAAAATGAAAATCGAGCAGATGCGTGTGTTCTCGTCCAGTCTTCAGACGCACGTTAAAAGGAAGACTGCGTGAGGCAGCAGTGAATGCTAGTGGGCCTCCCAATGCCTGTTCAAAGCCCAACCTTCATGGGCCTGTCGGCCCATATTGTTTTTCACGTACGCTAGTAAAGAAGACAAACTACTACTTTGTTTTGTACTCTGTGTCGACAAGCGGGAAACAAAATGCTGTTCGCTTCAAGGTTTAAACCAAACAAATTTCATTTAATCGATTTGTTCCTTTTGATACTAGGAAAAACACGTAAAAGTACATCTTGAACTAGTTTCTTCCCATGGCAATGAAGAGACATTCCAATAGCTTCATCTCATTCTCCGTCCAAATGACTCATGTCCCCGATGGAGATGGAGTTGAGCAGCTTTGGTTTCCACTTTGAGACCTAAGGGTGTTGATGAAGTCACGCCTCTACTGGGTTTTGGAACTTATTCGAGTACAAACTCTAGCTTCTCCGTAGACTTTTCCCGGTTTGCAATAGTATCCCTTGTTGGGTGCGCAATGTGCATCTTGTGAACAAATGCACAGTCCCTCCAGTGCACATCCGTCCCTCACTATGCTCGGTCCCTCCTTGAGTCCAAGAACTTGGTCCGTCCATTCGCTGGAAAACAGCCCCATTGGATCATACATCTTCTTCACTTTCAAAAACTCTTGGGCACTTTTGTATCTTTTGATCGCTCCATCGAACGCCAAATTCCTATTCTTCCCCCAATGAGGCAGCGCGCCGTACTTGATCAGTGCCATCTGCTCTATTTCTTCGAGCACGTCTTCGTATAGCCTCGGGCTCAGCGGATTCTTGCTCCTGTAGTAAGTTATGTCGAAGTCTACCGCGTCCTCCTGCTTCCCTAGGTAAGGACTAGATGCCTTGACATAGCGCATGAGGATGCCGTTGTAGAGCTCCACTCCGCACAATGCTTTAGGCTCTAGGGTAATGAGTTTTTGGATGTCTTCGATGAAGCTCTTTACCACGGAGAGTCCGATGCTAAATGTGGTTTGGTGAAAGAACTCGCCCTTGACTCGGGGATCCCATGGACAAGCAGTAATCAGACCGTCTTGGAAACTGTCCAGGCAAGTGCCCGAGGATTGCAGCCTGTTCTGATACCCAATCACGGGATATCCCGTGAAGATCACACCTAATCAAAATATGCATATACATCAACGTGAGCGAAATCTCTATAACAATGAACTTCGTTGACGTGCAACTGAATTACTTAGAGCAGGACACGATACCGTTGTTCGTCAACCCATAAGCACCGGTCTGGAGGGTAGAAGAAATTAGCTTTGCAGTGTTGCATTTCCCGTCAGCATCGTTTACGGACTCTTGCAATTCTTCTGCTAGGGCAACATCATCGGTAATGATCAGAAAAAAAAAAGTGTGGCTAGCTAGGCTAACTCAACTTCTAAATCTAGACTAACACTGTTTAATTGATTTACCTGTGGATCTGACCAGTGCCAACGTGAGAGAAGGTGTGGAACGGAATGGGGTGGAATCGTAGAGCCCGTTGCCGGATGCGTCAAGACTGACTCGATCGTCAATCCGATAAACTGCCTTTTGTTGGCTCGGGTACCACATAATGTCCGCAAACTCATGTTGGTTACCAAAACTAGCCGCTTGTTCTCCCAAGTCCGAATCACCCTTGATCGAATACGTTAAGGATCGTTTGAAGAGCGGTTGCAACTTCAGGGTTACCTACAATTGTATATCCAACCATCGAAATCAATGTGGTCTTTTTTCTTTCCACGGAAAATTTAAATATACCTAAATCGCTTCAGGTATCCTTTAGACTAGCTCCTCCTGTGGCAATTAAAGCTGATGCATATGATTGGTCTAAGTTTCTATTTCCCTTGGCTGGCCATGGACGTAACTTGCTTACTCTACGAAGTGGTACACATGTGACAAACAAAAAGGAAACGGGGGAATAAAAAGTTACATATTCTTCTTCCAAAATAGGATGAAATAGAAGCCCAACAAAACTCAAACGTATGATTTGATGAATACGTGTGAAAAGTCGGGAAAATTATAAAAAAAAGTACTAAACTTATTACAATTGTACCAATTAGTTTTTAACTTTTTTTTGCTTTTTCAATCCTTAACCTTTTGTAATTATGTTAATTCAGTCCATCCAAGGTAATTTTGGTCGATCGGCTACATCGATGATGCCGGCCACCGGGTGATATAATATTTAAATATATTTTCTTTATTTTTTGAATTTTTTATTTTCTTTTTTTTTTCCTTCCCCTTCCCTCTTCTAACTCGAGCTTGGTGACCGGCCGGAGGCAATGGCTGTCACGAAGGTCCGACGACCAATTGGAGGTACAAGAGGGAAGGGGAAGGAAAAGAACCAAATATATATATATATATATATATATATATATATATATATATATATTGTGTCTTCGGCCAGCCGGCATCCACGTCAGCGCCAGTAGGTAAAAATTCACCGGACGAACTAAAATAACACAATTACAATAAATTTAAGATTGAATCGGCCAAAAATTACAATACATTTATGAGCTTGGTTTCCCTACTGCTCCGGGTAGATCTATTCATAAGTTTGTGGTGGGGCATTCATTCCTTTGTCTTTACATCACAGCTAGTATCACTCGCCTAGTATATCTAACATTTTCAAAGATGAGAAAAGTGGATGAGAATTTGTTGGATTTTGGTCTTATAATCGAGGAAGAATAAGTTTAAACATGATGATAATGGATAGTCAGGCGCATAACCCTTTTTGCCGAATCAGGAGTGAAAAAAACTTGATGATCAATATGGTGAGAGCGAGCTTTTCCCTTGTCGGGTTCCGGGTTCGAAACTCCCAACTCGGTTTCGCGATTTAAGTAGGGGGCCCCGACGGTGGGTTCTTGGGCTAGTCCCCCCGAGGTATAGTCGTGGGACGCAGGCCTAAGCCGTCGCGGCCGTGTGGATCCTCGGTTATAAAAAAAAAAAAAAAAATTGATGATCAAGGTGATTCTTTCTCTACGGTTTGATTAAAAAAAAAAAAAAACAAAGGACTGGAGAGTAGCTTGTGTACCTGAGAGATGACTCCTAGAACCCCAAGCGACACTTTGACCGCGTTCATCTCTGCATGGCTGCTCTTCGTATTCGCATCGAGCGTCCTGATCCTGGCGTAACCATCTCCAGGCCCTCCGGGGCTCACTATCCGCATCGCCTCCACGTGATCGTGCAAAGCGCTCCCCTTCCCCCACAGGGAGCTGCCATGCGCGCCCGTCCCCAGCATCCCTCCGACCGTCAAACCCCACCAGTAGGGCGTGTATGGCAGCGCCATCCCCGCCTTGGCAGCCTCCTCGATCAACTGCCTCAGCGTCACCCCTCCCTCCACGCTCATCCTCATCCCTTCTTGGTCCACCCTCACTATCCCATTCATGTACTTGGTGCTCACCAGCAGCCCCTCCTCCCCGTCTGGACACACCAGCTTCGGGATGCTGTGAGAGAAGCGCGTCACCACTTTCATCTTCCTCTTGGACCTTGTCGCGTTCCCCACTACCCACGCGAGCTCTTCTTCCGACGTCGGGTATGCCGCGGCCCCTGCTTTGCAAGTGGTTCGATCTGGGAAGGCCCCGTAGGAATTGGTTATGGTGCAGCCGCTCGAGGTGCATCTGATGGGATCTGCAGGTGGCGTCGCACTCACCGACATGATCATGGCAGTCGCAGCTATTACAATAACATGTAGTGAAGCCCATACAGTTTCAGAATCTGGCATGCCCATTTTGAATCCCTTGCTCCAGCAAGGAGATGTTGGTGTCATCACGAAGGAATCGCACTTTTACTTGCTAGCTTAGATCCTGATTGGAGTTTAAAGGACGTGGAGCGGATCACAAGTTTGGCGTACAAGGGAACGTAGGGAAGGACTTAGGAGAGTGGCTGTCAGTAGAGCATTGCTTTTAGGGCTTGGGAGGGCGACTGGGAGTTAGCTTTTAAGGTAAGAATGAATGTAGATGGCTCCACCGGAGATGGAACTTGTCGTTTTCGATTGACTCTGCCGGGAAAACAGTTTGGAAGTTATTCGGAAATGTGTACGATAGGATGGTTGGCGGCAAATTCGAGTCTTGACAGAACGCAGATGGCCGTCAATGTTCATATAATGTGGAACTTGGTGCTCCATTTGCTGGATTAAATAGTGCCACCTGTAGATAAAAAGGGTGCAAATGCGCATAGCGAGTCACGGCCAAAGTGTATACATGTCTTCACGCTCCATTCTTGCAACCACCACCCACTACATGTTGGGATTATCCATTTCTGCAGAAATTGTTATCAAGTGCATCATATGGACCTGGGCAAAAGTTCTTGCTACGTGTCGAATCTTTTGTACGCTTTTAGTGGCGCCTGCCACATTACTTGTTAAATTATGTCCGTATACCCATATTGGAATTATCTTTGCCTTAATCCTGATTTGCAAAATTATCTCGAAGCTACGTACACATATTGTTGCGTGTGACCACAATTATAACAACGCGATATGTTGTGCGGAGGCAAGCAATCGAATAATAAAATAGAAAAATCAAGAAAATAAATTAGACGCCAAATGTCCGTGATTCGATCATAAAGAGCTACGTTCATGGAAAGAGCAGTAACGAATTTCATTATAGATCAAGCAATACACGGAGATTACAAAACACATTTGAATTACTCAAACACTCTCATTTTTTCTCCAATCTCAATTACATCAAATAACCCATAAATATTTAATCCCCGTAATTTCTCATGAAATAATCTTTTAATGTTATAAACGAATTAACAACTCTTATACTCACAAGATTTAATCGATTTCAACACTTAAATTCTTAATATAATTCTACCAAATAAGCCCAACGAATAAGCGCTCAACAAACGGTGCTTCAAAATCTCGTCACGTTGAGTCAAGGACGGCGCTCTAAAGCGGTCGGCACGCGTCTGCTCCCTTAAATAAGCACCCACTCGTTTCCAAAAGAAAAAAGAGAATAACCCGTGTACAGGAAAGAATCATGATCGAATCACAGCAAAGTCAACTTCTTCACTCCCCTTTATTGCTTTTCGTGGACCGACTCAACGGAGGAGTTGATTTCCTTTTCTCAATTTCTGAGCAAAACTAAAAACTCCAAAATCAGGCAACATCCGCAAGTCTATTAGGAATCCATATTCACGGAAATATGTCTTAGATATCCACACGCACTTTTAGATCAGATTTATTCACGAGTTCAAATTCGAGACATACTGTAACGCAATAGACACACTTGTTACATTTGTTCTCGTTATGTAATACTAGCATAAATGCAAACATGTTGTTGTATGATATAGAAATATACCTGCTTCCGGGTAGGGAAGGTTCATCTGGGAACGGGAGAATCCCGCGAGATGTTAGATGGAGAAATGGCCTTCAGAGTGTGTCATGGTGAAACTTTTCGAACTGGTTTGTTTGTATGCATCACTAACATTAACATAACCCTTGCAAGTCCTACGTGACACTGGGCTAAGGTGCGGTGGAAGCGGGTTGCCTTCTTCACGATTTGGTGAGAAGCAAATGTCAACCATCGTTGAAGCAAAGCCAGCTTGCTTCAAGGACCGTTAGAGAGGACACAGAGGAAAAGTTTTTCTGTGTACAACTTTTTCATTCCTATATGATGAAAGTTTTTCGAATGGGACGTTAAATCGGTATGGTGAATGATGATAAACAGAAAATAACGAACTCAAATGTTGAAGAAACAGAGATGTAGTCATTGTGAAGATGAGAATAAGACAAGATGCAGTTCGTCTGCTCTCAAAATCTAAACATGTCCAAAAACTTGATATTGCTCACCGTAGAAATTGTGACCTATTCCAAGATGTTATTGTGTGGGAAGCTTAACTCGAAGGAAAAAAAAAAGGATGTGAAAAGTTAGCATCAGCCAATATTGAACTTTGTTTCCTTCCATGGCAATCGAGGACTTTCTAATTTCTTGATCACATTCTCCATCCAAATGCCATCATGATCTGCGTAGGGACCCACACATTGCACAGTTAATGCGAACAGATGGAGTTGAGCACCTTGGTTTCCACTTTGAAACCCTAGATTGATGAAACCAAGTCTTTACTATGTTTTGGAACTAATTCGAGTACAAACTCTGGCCTCTTTGTACACTTTTCCTGGTCTGCAAAAGTAGCCCTTGTTGGGTGCACAGTGTGCATCTTGCGAACAAATGCACAGCCCCTCCAGTGCGCATCCGTCCCTGACCATGCTCGCTCCCTCCTTGAGTCCAAGAACTTGGTCCGTCCATTCGCTAGAAAACAACCCCAATGGATCATACATCTCCTTCACTTTAAAAAATTCTTGGGCATTTTTGTATCTTTTGATCACTCCGTCGAATGCCAAATTCCTGTTCTTCCCCCAGTGAGGGAGTGCGTCGTACTTGAAAAGCGCCATCTGTTCTATTTCTTCGAGAACGTCTTCGTATAGCCTCGGGCTCAGCGGATCCTTGCTCCTGTAGTAAGTGATGTCGAAGTCTACTGCATCCTCCTGCTTGCCCAAGTAAGCACTGGAGGCCTTGACATAACGCATGAGGATGCCGTTGTAGAGCTCCACTCCGCACAATGCTTTAGGCTCTAATGCAATGAGTTGCTGGATGTCTTCGATGAAGCTCTTTACCATGGAGAGTCCGACACTAAATGTGGTTTGGTGAAAGAACTCACCCTTGACACGCGGATCCCATGGACATGCAGTAATCAGATCGTCTTGGAGACTGTCTAGGCATGTGCCTGACGATTGTAGCCTATTGTGATACCCAATCACTGGATACCCGGTGAAGATGATACCTAATCAAAACATGCATATACATCAACGAGAGCGAAGTCTCTGGAATAGTGGATGCCATGAGGCGCAACTATATTAGTTAACTTAGGATGCGATACCGTTGTTTGTCAACCCATAAGCAAAGGACTCGAGGGTAGAAGAAATTAGCTTTGCACCGTTGCATTTCCCGTCTGCATCGTTCAAGGATTCTTGCAGTTCCTCTGTTAGGGCAACATCATATCAGAGTTCGAAAAAAGGTATAGTTAGGCTAGTTCAACTTCTAAAATCTAGCTTAACATTGTTTTCTTGATTTACCGGTGGATCTGAGTAGTGCCAAAATGAGAGAAAGTGTGGAGCGGAACGGGGTGAAATCGTACAGCCCGTTACCAGACGCGTTGAGATTGACTCGATCATCGATGCGATAGACTGCTTTCTGTTGGCTCGGATACCACATAATGTCTGCAAACTCATGTTGGTTACCAAAACTGGACGCTTGTTCTCCCAAGTTCGAATCACCCATGATGGAGTACGTTAAGGATCGTTTGAATAGCGGTTGCAACTTTAGTGTTACCTTCAATTATATGTACAAATATCAAAATCACTATGATCCGTCATTTTAGAGGGGCCCAAATCGTTTCAGGTATCCTTTAAAATCATGAATCATTTAATTATAAGTTGGAATGGACTTAGAAGTTTGCGGTGGAGGGATCCCCACATTAGTTTATACGTCACAATTTATATCATACGCCTTAAATTTCTACCATTTTCAAACATGATAAAAGTGAATGAGAGTTTGTTGAATTTTCGGTGGAAGAAATAATCTTAAACTTATTGATAATGGATAGTCAGGCCCATGGCCAAATCAAGAGTAAACGGTGGTTCTTTTTCTACGATTGGACAAACATTTTTTTTGGTGATGTAAATACTTCTTCCGACTGTATTGTATACAATTATGAAAAACACCAAAAGTGCTAAAAGTTGTGTATGATGCTCACTTTAGTGTCGAAAGTTTTCCTCGGATCACTTAAGTGTCAATTTTTTAAAAAATGATTACTTAAGTATCAACTCGAATATGCTTGATCGGAAATCTGACGTGGTATTTTTTTATTAATATATGAAACCGACGTGGCTCGTCGAACGTCTAGTCAGTAAGAAAAAAGTAAAACTTGAAAAATATAATAGAAAATACAAATTTAATTAGATTAAAATATATAAAAAAACTAAAATCTCAAAAAAATGATATGTGTACTAGAGGTCCTAAAACTTGTTAGGAAAGTTATATATATATAAAGAGGATAATATGCAAGTTCACTTAATTATCATCAAGTGATAATCCCAATATCAGGGTTTACCACAAAAAATTCAAAGAAGAAAAGGCACGAGAGACACCGCGGGGTTTGTCAAGTATTTTATTTTATTAACTCCCATCACAATTGAAGCACTGAAGACAAGGGAAGGGGGAGATATGAGAACTCTGGCACAGAGATTGCAGAAGAAACGTCAACAAGACGGAGTATGATACATGAGAAGAATAGAAGAGAAGAGACGTAACATAGTGTAAAGACTGGAGAGTAGCTGTACCTGAGAGATGACTCCTAGAACCCCAAGCGACACTTTGACCGCGTCCATCTCTGCATGGCTGCTATTCGCGTTCACATCCAGCGTCCTGATCCTGGCGTAACCATCTTCAGGCCCTCCCGGGATCACTATCCGCATCGCCTCCACGTAATCGTGCACTGCGCTCCCCTTCCCCCATAGGGAGCTGCCATGCGCGCCCGTCCCCAGCATTCCTCCGACAGTTAAACCCCACCAGTAGGGCGCGTAAGGTAGCGCCATCCCCGCCTTGGCTGCCTCCTCGATCAACTGCCTCAGCGTCACCCCTCCCTCCACGCTCATCCTCATACCTTCTTGGTCCACCCTCACAATCCTCGTCATGTACTTGGTGCTCACCAGCAGCCCCTCCTCCCCGCCCGGACACACCAGCTTTGGGATGCTGTGAGAGAAACGGGTCACCACTTTCATCTTCCTCTTGGACCTCGTCGCGTTCCCCACTACCCACACGAGCTCTTCTTCCGACGTCGGGTACGCCGCGGCCCCTACTTTGCAAGTGCTTCGGTCCGGGAAGGCCCCGTAGGAATTGGTTGTGGTGCAGCCGTTTGAGGTGCATGTGATAGGGTCTGCCGGTGGGGTTGCACTCACCGACATGATCATGGCGGTCGTGGCAATTATAATGATATGTAGTGAAGCACATAGCATTCCAGAACCAGACCACCCCAACCGGAACACCTTGCTCAAGCAAGGAGATGTTTGCGTCATCATGACTCTGTAGGGAACAGGCTTGTCTGTGGTGGTCAATGCTTCCACCTTCTAGGTAGCTGGCTTAGCCCTTGATTGTAGTTAAATGAACGTACTCAGGATCGCTAGTTTGGAGTACAAGGGAACGAAGCAATTGTAGCGAGGTGGAAGGACTTCGGAGAGTGGCCGTGCGTATGCTTTTAAGTAAAGAATGAACGTAGATGGCCCTAGTGGTGGAGAGGGAAATTGTCGACTTGGATTGGCTACGGGGGAGAACAGTTTGGAAGTTATTCGGAGATGTGCATCTCGAATGGTTGTGGGCAAACACCAAGTCCTGAGAAAATATATAGAATGGGAGCTGGTGCTCCATTTGCATTGCATCATCCCACGTGTGATTAAAGTTTGGAATGCGCATAGGGAGAGATTAACTGCTAAGGGAAATGCTTTTCTGATGTGTGGGTCTACGGTTGAGATTGAACAGTGCCTCACCGCGTGTTTTGCCTAAAACACTCATTGATTAGTAGATCAAATGGTCAGAAATAACTGACGATCTTGTCAGGCTAACAACTTACAACCGCCAAACCCACCTAAGACAAACCCTTTGCAACTTAATTTCCAAATTTAATAGGCCTACAAAGTTAACTTATAAAATGACATGAAAAAGTTCTTATTAAATGTCAAAAACGTTTGACAAAAAAAAAGGGTCAAAAATTGTGTAGATCAATATTGGAATATCTCACCTTAATCCTGCTCTTTAAATTTAACTAAAAGTTATGTACGCATACGATTGCGTGCAACTAAAATAATAACAACGTAAAAAACAGAGACACTTGTTCTCATTACGTAATACTAGCATATACGCGAGCACCTTATGTGTACAATGGAGAAAGATACGTGCTTCCGAATTAAGTGTTAGATTTAGAGAAGTGAATAATGGAATGCTTAATTTACAATTAGGCACAAGGCCGATATAAGTATACATATAAAGAAGGGTATAAACGTAAATACATATACTAAAGGAAAAACCCTAGTCCTAATATATATAATATATCTAACATTAAGAAGGTTAAGCTACAAACGGAAGAATTGTGCAAGATGTTCTTTGTTACTCGGAGAAAATGGACTAGAAGGGCCCCAATGGTAAAGCTTTTCAAACTCTTCATTTAAATACATAGTACTAGCATTAAGGTGTAATGAATGATAAGTGGTAGCGTGTTGCCCTCTTCGCTATTTGGTGAGGAGGTAATGTCGATTGATCCCCCGGAAGAGAATGTACAGCCAAACGAATGAAGAAGAAGAAGAAGAAGCCCATTTGGAGTTTCAACACATACCAATGGTATGCCCCCGTATTTCTTTGCGGATTTATAGCCAAATAGTTAATATGATCCCGCCAACCACGTTTTCATTCCAAAAGACCCAAGTCTTGTTGGTTGAAAAGTTCTTTCATTCCAAAAGAGAGGCTTTCTTTCTTGCTTCACGGTTAGATCTCTTTATAATCTTTGTTAAATTCTTGTATGTGATGGAAGTCTTTTGAATGCGACGTTAAGTTGGTATCGCGAATAATGATAAACAAAAAATAACAACCTCAAATGTGGTTCCTTTAAGTTGAAGTTCTCATCGAAAACTTGCGATCGATTGTAAGATGTTTTATTGCTTAGAAAGTTTAACTTGAAGGAAAAATGATTTGGAAAAGGAAAATGTTTTCATTATAGTCCGATAGTACTATCATTTTTTTTCCGATCGTAAATCCACACACCATCACCGTGTGTTTTGCATAAAGAACTCATTAATTGAAAAATCGTGGGGTCGGAAATAATGACAAGACCGTCAAACCGTCAGGCTAGCAATTTCCAAAATACCATCACCAAATCCTTTTCTGTTCACTAGCACTTCATTTTTTTTTTTGGGTCCAAACTAGCACTTCATTTGGTAAGGTTGTTTGTGAGATAGAAAAAGGGTTAAAATCTTAAAAGTGAACTTTAAGAGATAAAATAGAATTATGACTTTACATATTTGCCTATTTGTACCGCAACAACCCGATTCGACGAGGGCAGGGGGTGATTGCTGAGGCTAGAAGGTCCAAATAAGGAGTGACTCCTGGCAGACTTCTAGGATGGTGAAAAGGGGCATGAATCAACCGAACTATGCACCGAATATGGAGAGAGCAATTATGGAATATATATGCGAAAACTGGAATTAACTTTCAGGGGCACCTTTTAACAAAATGACAATGGTTAGCTTTAGAACTTCAAAGTTAAGCATGCTCAAGTAGGAGTATTCATAGGATGAGCGACCTCCTGGGAAGGTGTTCACCTAGCACCCGTATGTCAAAAGACAAAATCGTGAGACACGGTATGGGACGAGCCAAAGCAGACAATATCTCGGTGAGTTAAATCCAGGATGCCATAGGTACAATGTGGATAAACTAATTAATCAAGAATTATTTTGGAGAAGTAAATGGATTGAGATCTCTGTAAAGTGGGAGATGATCATGTCCTGTACGTAACGGGAACAAAAAATCCATAAAAAATAAAGAGACGTGGGACATGTGTAGTTCATGCAAATGAAAAATGAAAGATGGTCAGGAAAGAAAAGACGGGAAACAGTTTGATCGGTTGGGGGCAGGACGGGTACAAAACTTAGCTCCCAATTCTCATGAGGTTGCAGAGAACGCAAGTGAAAAATCTAGGTTGGATTCTGGAGGCCACAAAATATTGTGGGCCTTGCAATGTCAATGCAGTGGTGGCCAATTCTGAAAATCTGGTATGAGAAGGTTTACAAAAACCGTATGGGAAGGTTTTTCATTAAGTGTCAAATATGATGTATAGATGTTCACTTCCACCTTGCCACATCACATCACTTGTTAAATTATCTGATTATGTTTGTAAATCAGTATTGAGAAATCTTACCTTAGTCCTGGTTTTTAAATTTAACTAAAACCTATGCACATATATAATTACATGTGACTAAAATAATAACGATGTGAAAATAGAGACGCTTTTGCTCATTACATAATACTGGCGAAGATGCACATGCTTTGCTGCGTGCATGCAAAAAATTGACATTCGAAAAATTGTCCAATATCTTCTTACATTTTAACTGAAACAAACCAAAAGGGAAATATATTAATCTAACATGTTGAGGACTTGTCCACCAGAAAATCACATAAATGTTGCCCAATAACGAGAGCTATGTGAACAATGAAATAATTAGACTCCGTTTGTTTCACGGAAAATGTTTTTTAAGAAAACATTTTCCCCAATTTCCGATGTTTGGGGGGTGAAAAATGAGTGGTCAACGGAAAATGTTTTTGTAAAACTGAGGAAAATAATTTCCATTTTGTAAAACTGGAAATCATTTTCCCAATCTTTGTCGACTTCTGAAGAGGAGGTCATCTGCATCATGTACGCCAAAATATCACCTTCAACAGACTCAACTCGAGCATCTCCCCATTCAGCTCCCCTTCGCAATCTGATTCTTGATTGGGTTGATGAGCGTTGACTTCCCGAAGCCGCTGGTGCCTAAGACGGCGAGGATCTCGCCCTCGTGAGCCTCGCTGGAGATGTCGTTGACCAGGACCTTGCTTCGGGTGAAGAGGCTCTCCCTGACGACAGGGTCCTCGACAGCGATGGAGTCGAGGCGGCGGAGTCGAGCCGGCTACGGTGCAGGAGAGGAGCGAGGACAGCCGACATTACGGCGAACCTTCATGCTGTATGTGAGGCTGTTGAAGTGGAGGACCAAAGGGAGGGAGCGTGGGTCAAGGCTGACATCGACATCGAGGGTGTTGTGGTAGACGGGCGTCTTGCCACTGTTGCCAGTGGCGTGCTTGCGAGCATCGCAAACGCACTTGAGGAGCTGAGCGAGGGTCGGCAAGGGAGTGGCAGCCGCGCGGGGAAGGGAGGATTTTACTGGTGAGGAAATCTGGGTTTGGGATTGAGGGAATTTGCGATTTAGGGCTAGGGGATTTGAGTAGGGTTTGGTCTGATTGAGAGAGATTTGGGGAAATATTTTTTTCTTTCCAAACAATGAAAAATAATTTCCTATTCATTTTCATGTTTCGGCCAAACGTCGGAAAAGTATAATCATTTTCTTGGAAAATGACTTCTTAGAAAATATTTTCCACAAATGTCGCATTTTTCGTGAAACAAACGGAGCCTTAGGCAACTGTAACTCTAGACCAAGAACAAGGATAGTGCATCTTGAACTAGTTTCCCCACAAGGCAATCGTGCACATTCTAATTTCTTGATCCCATTCTCCATCCAAATACATCATGATACCCGTACCGACGCAAACCTTGTACCATAAATACGGACAGACGGAGTTGAGTTCCACTTTGAGACTCAAGAGTGATGAAATTAAGTCTTTCCTATGTTTTGGAACTAATTCTGAGTACAAACTCTAGCCTCTCGGTTGACTTTTCCTTGTTGGGTGCACAATGTGCATCCTGTGAACAAAATGCACAATCCCTGGAGGGCACATCCGTCCCTGACTATGCTCGCACCCTATTTGAGTCCAAGAACTTGGTAATGTCCATTCGCTAGAAGAAAACAGTCCTAGCGGATCAAACATCTCCTTCACTTTAAAAAATTCTCGGCCTTTTCTGTATCTTTTGATCGCTCCCTCGAACACCAAATTCCTGTTCTTGCCCCAGTGAGGTAGTCTGCCATACCTGAAAAGCCCCATCTGTTCTCTTTCTTCGAGCGAGTCTTGGTACAGCATCGGGCTGAACGGATCCTTGATCCTGCTTGGCCAGGTAAGCACCAGAGCCCTTGAAGTTTGATGAACATTCTTTTCTTTTCTTTTTGTGATGTAAATATTTCTTCTGAGTATAGCGCATATAATCAAAATAACTGAAAATGTACCGCAACAAGATAGACAGCATAACGAAGGAGGGATAGGTTTGCCACATATATGAAACAAGACAAAGGCACGAGAGACACCACAAGGTTCATCTATTTCTATCTTAATTTAATCACTGAAGACAAGGGAAGGGTGAGATATGAGAAGGATAACACAGAGATTGCGGAAGAAGACAAGTCAACAAGACGGGAGTGTGATTTGCGTGAGGGCATAGAAGAGACAGAGAGCCTGAGAGATGACTCCTAGAACCCCAAGCGACGCTATGACTGCCTCCATCTCTGCATGAGTGCTTTTTGTATTCACATCCAGCGTCCTGATCCTGGCGTAACCATCTCCAGGGGATCACCATCCGCATCGCCTCCACGTAATCGTGCAACGCACTCCCCTTCCCCCATAGGGAGTTGCCATGCGCGCCCGTCCCCAGCATCCCTCCGACTGTCAAACCCCACCAGTAGGGCCTGTATGGCAGCGCCATCCCCGCCTTGGCAGCCTCCTCGATCAACTGCCTCAGCGTCACCCCTCCTTCCACGGTCATCCTCATCCCTTCTTGGTCCACCCTCACTATCGTCTTCAGGTACTTGGTGCTCACCAGCAGCTCCTCCTCCCCATCCGGTGCACCAGCTTCGAGATGCTGAGAGAGAAACGTGTCGCCACTTTCATCTTCCTCCTGGACCTCATTGCGTTCCCCACTACCCACACGAGCTCTTCTTCCAGCATCGGGTATGCTGTGGCCCCTACTTTGCACGTGCTTCGGTCCGGAAAGGCCCCACAGGAATTGGTTGTGGTGCAGCCGCTCGAGGTGCATATCTGATCGGATCTGCCGTGGGCTTGCACTGGCCAACATGGTCATGGCCGTCGTGGCCAATACAATGATATGTAGTGAAGCCCTTACCGTTCCAGAGCCCGATCTCCCCAACCTGAACACCTTGCTCAAACAAGGAGATGGTTACGTCATCGCGAATGAATTAAACAGGCTTGGCTGTGGTGCTGGATCCTTCCACTTTCTGGTATAGCCGACCGATTTGGATTAGCTTTGTGGGGAGAACAGTTTGGAAGTTATTCGGACATGTGTGGTGGCAAATGCAAGTGTCGACAAAAAGAAGACGGCCAACGTATATATTTAGATATAATGAGACTTGGTGCTCCTCTCAGATTGCATACTGCCGCGAGTGATTAAAGAAGGGTGCAGTGCGCATAGTGAGCGATAGCAAAAGTGCCTCCATGTCTTTATCCGGGGTTTAAACTATCTTTTCAAAGATCCCCTGCCAATAACTATGATTCTAATCGTGACCATCTCTCCGGTCCCTCGATCTTTCAGAGAATTTCCGAATATCCCCGTCCCAAGAACTATGTTTCCAAACATGATTTCTCTCCTGAATCTCGATATTTCCTCAACTTTTTTTTGTCCTGACTTGGCCAATTATACTTCTTTTCAACTTCAATATCTCGATCTTTCAAAGAATCTTTTCCACTAAAAAAAAACAAGGATTTAGTGACGAATTTTGCCACGAAAAATTTTGCAAAATTCGTCGCTAATTGACTTTTGCGACGAATTTTTCCACGAAAAAAAATTCGTGGCTAATCCGGCGTCACAAAATTTAGCGACGAAAAAAAAAATTCGTGACTAATTAGCGACGAATTTTGCGACGAATACCTATCCGTGGCTAATTAGCGACGAAAATTTTTCCTTGTTAATTAGTTACGAATTTTCCCACGAAAATAAATTTCGTCGCTAAAGTTAGCGACCAAAACACAATGTTTCGTCGCTAAATTTAGCGTATTTGGATTAGCCACGAATTTTTTTTCGTGGCAAAATTCGTCACAAAACCCAATTTAGCGACGAAATTTTATTTTTTTCATATGATAAAATCGTTTTTTTACTTTTCGATTTTAAATTTAATTAAAAGAAAAATTAATTTCTGCAATTTATATTTAACATTGATTAAGCACTTAATAATATCACGGTTCCGTAGGAGTCGGCGGGTTCCTCGAGTTGGGTCAACTTAACGGGTTCGGGTCGCGAGGCTCACGATTCCACAATCGACGCTAGTTGGCCGACGCGCCACGGATGGCTAGGGCTCGGATAGTGGCTGGACAACGGCGCCGGGGCTGATGGGGAAGATGGCACGGGACTGCGGCGGGCTCGTCGTCCTAACCCACAGCAAGCAAGCAAGCACTCGAAATAGAAATATTCATCGATGCTATGTATTCAGAGGACCCGTTCTTTCTTCTTCGTACTATAAATGCGCTGCTTTGATCCGACTCTCTAATCCTCTCTTCCCTTGTAGAAGCGATCAGAACCAGCCACCACCGCCTTTCTCGAGAAAAGAAATGGACTCGGCGTCGTCCCACAAGTTCGATGTCGTCAAGGCCGAGAAAGCCAAGGCCATGCGCAGGTACCAAAGGACCCGCAAGCTCAGGATCCTCGCCCACGCCCTCGAGCTCCTCCTCGCCCTGGTCCTGCTCTCCTGGTACTATTCCGGGCTCTCGGCCGCCGCGGGCTACTTCCTCCGCCACCTCGCCATCCTCCTCGCGAAGCCCCTCGTCGTCTTTCTCACCGGCACGTCGGGTTCACGAGCAGGGAGCTCAAATCGTCGTCGCGGCGGGCTCGTCGTCAGATCTGTGGGTCTCGGCCAGCTCACGTGGTTGCAGGTGGCTAGGTAACGGTGATCGGTGGCGGCGGAGCTTAGATGGAGGAGGGTCGTGGGCGAAGGTCCCGGGTTTACGGCAACCAGGCGACGATCTCAGCTGGTTGCGGCTCGCGCGAGGCCGGCTGGCCGTGAGGCGTGACTGGCGACGGGAGTGGACGGAGGGTGGTGGTGCAGGCTGTGGTGGTCGGGTGGAGGTGGGTCACTCGGCTGAAGAAGAAAAAGAAAGGAAGAACAAGAAGAAAAAGAAAGGAAGAAGATGCAGAAGCAAGGAAGAACAAGAAGAAAAAAGAAAGGAAGAAGATGCAGAAGCAAGGAAGAACAAGAAGAAAAAGGAAGAAGACGCGGCAGTAGAAAAAGAAAGGAAGATAAGGAAGTCGTACCAGCAGACTGAAGACGTCGTACAAGCATGAGAGAGAGAGGGCAGGAGGCTTTTAAAAAGTACCGCCAAAAGAAAGATTAAAAAGATAAGAGAGAGAAATGTAGCAACGAAAAAAATAATTTGTGGCTTATTTAGCGACGAACAAAACAATTCGTTGCTAATTTAGCAACGAAAAAGCTAATTCGTCACTAAATTAGTGACGGAAAAAAAATTCGTCGCTAATATTTTCTTTTTTATTTTTATTCATATCATGTTAGCGACGAATAATACATTTCGTCGCTAAATTAGCAACGAAAAAATTATTTTCGTCGCTAAATTGAAATATTTTCTTTTTTATTTTTATTCAAAGTGCTAATTTTGCCACGAACAAAATTGTTCATCG
Organism: Rhodamnia argentea; assembly: GCF_020921035.1. Taxonomy (NCBI): domain Eukaryota; kingdom Viridiplantae; phylum Streptophyta; class Magnoliopsida; order Myrtales; family Myrtaceae; genus Rhodamnia; species Rhodamnia argentea. The sequence continues at coordinate 8,290,576 of NC_063158.1, forward strand.
CTAAATTAGCGATGAAAAAGCTAATTCGTTGCTAATTTTAATATTTTATTTTTTACTTTTATTTTTATTTATAGCATATTAGCGACGAAAAACGAATTTCGTTGCTAAATTAGCGACGACAAAGTTAATTCGTCGCTAAATTGAATATTTTATTTTTTTATATTTATATAAAATTAGCGACGAAATATGATTCGTCATTAATTTTAATATTTTATTTCTTATTTCTATTCATAGTGCTAATTTTGCGACGAAATCAACGTTTGTCACTAATTAGTGACGAGCGGAAATTTTCGTCTCTAAATGATAGCAACAAATTAGTGACGAAAAACGTGGTTCGTCGCTAATTTGTGACGAAATTTGATTTTCGTTGCTAATTAGCAACCAAAAACATTGCTCGTCGCTAATTATTTTTTATTTTTATTGTGATTTTTATTTATATCATATTAGCGACGCAAAATAAATTTCGTTGCTACCTTAGCGACGAAAAAGCTAATTCGTCGCTAAATTGACCATTTTCTTTTTTATTTTTATTTCTGTCATATTAGCGACAAAAAGAATGGTTCGTCGGTAATTTTAATATTTTCTTTGTTATTTTTATTCAAAGTGCTAATTTTGCGACGAAAATAAAAGTTCGTCGCTAATTAGCGACAAACGTTGATTTTCGTTGCTAACTTTTAAGAGAAGAATTTGCGACAAAAAAAAAATATTCGTCACTAATTGGCGACAAAACCTATTGTCGTCGCAAAGGAGATTACGATGATAGATTTTTCGTGGCTATTTTCATCGCAAATTAGTGACGAATTATTTTTTGTGGCTATATTCATTGCTAATTAGCAACGAAATTTTTTCCGTGGCTATATTCGTCGCTAATTAGCGACGAAATTGTTTCCGTGGCTATATTCGTCGCTAATTAGCGACGGATTTTTTTTCGTGGCTATATTCGTCGCTAATTAGCGACTAATTTTTTCGTCGCTATTGTCATCACAAATAGCGATGAATATTCATTTTGTCGCTATTTTTGTCGGAAATTAGCAACGAATTTTTTTCGTCACAAATTTTTCGTGGCTAAATCCATGTTTTTTTGTAGTGTTCCAAGGTTACATTCAAGCACTATATTGTAAAACAAAACAACAAAACTTCTCTCCAGCATCTCCATCTTTCGCCAAACTTTTTTTTTTTCCCAAATTGGCCAATTGTACTTCTCTTCAACATGAGTAACTCTTTGCAACTTTATTTTAAAATAAATAGGGTTACAAAATTAGCTTACAAAATGATACGAAAAAGGTTCTATTTAATTGTTGAATATAATACATTTTTTTAGATGCTCACTCGTAGCTTGTCACATCTTACCTTAACCATGCTTTCTTAAATTCAACAAGAATCTATGTACAAGTTAAATTGCATGAGACTAAAATAATAACAGAGTAAAAATAGAAACTCCTTCTCATTACTTAATCTTAGCGTAAAATGCAAACACTTTGCGAGTACGATAGAGAAAGATATGTGCTTCCGGGTTGGGAAGGTTCAACTACAAATGGAAGAATTGTGTGAGATGTTTTTGAAAGATTTGATGAGACCACGCCTAACCGCTTTAAAAGTTTAAGCTTATAGAAGAAGGTGTGGTTTAATATTTATATATTCCAACACTCCCCGTCACGCTTAGTCCGGTCTTTTTGACTAGTACTAAGCGTGGGAATATTCATTGGGGAGGCAAATAGGGGCCTGGAAAGATTTGAATTCGGGACATCCCGCTATGGCCTGGGCCCTACGTGCTTCCGCCGCGCCATTTTGTAAGATATTGTCTGCTTTGGACACACAGTCCTCACAGTTTTGTTCCTCCAAGCGTCGTCCATACAACGCCCGGAAAACGCGTCTTGCAAGTTAAGAGGGCTCATTGCCATATAAACAAGCCCAAGACTCCCCTCCTAAGCAATATGGGAAAGGGGATGTCACATAATCCCCCCCTTAGCGGCACAGCGTCCCCGCTGTGCCCTTAGCAGCACCAGCGAGCGCCCACTATGGTCCACACATGCTTGTCGAAAGTCGGCTCGATACCATGAAAGATTTGATGAGACCACGCCTAACCGCTCTAAAAGCTTAAGCTTATAGAAGAAGGTGTGGTTTAATATTTATATATTCCAACAGTTTTTACCAGGAGAAATGGAATTAAAGTAGGCATGGATAGCATGGAAGAGAAAATTGTGTAATTTTTGTACTGTATTATATATTTCTTTATGCATTTTTTTATAATGAAGAGAACATGGACCTATTCATAAACTTTTCTAGATGACTATACAAGGCAACAAGATATTATGATCTCCGTTATAATCAATCACGGATAGCACAATCAAGGAGATATATGTAACCGAGGTATATGGAAAAAATAGGCTGATCAACCAATGGTAGAGGACATTTCCAACAAGTATGCGAACGGTTTCGTCTGCTAGAGAGAGAATGGATTGACCTGTGCACGCTACGCAACAATAAGCTAACCTGGTAACAGGTGTAGTGACAACAGTAGAGGCTAGCGTGACTATAGTGCAAGATAACAAAAGAGGTTCAAGAGCACACTTAGCTCCATCTGTTCGATTATTATGCAGAATGCACATGATAGGGGACTAGAAGTGGCGGGCAAAAGCCCCACTCAGCCACTCAAACCCCAAATGAAAGGATTGGATGTGCGGGGACGACCTAAACAAAACAAAAGACAATCGACCAAACCCGTGGAGCAAAACTGCAACTCCGCGAATCACTCGTAGAGCGTGTGGGCCTGGGAATGATTCCGCGACGGGAATTCTCCCAACACCCGTGAATCCACAAGGCAGTTCTCCTTCGGCTTGATAATTCCAAGACGGCGCACACCATTACACACGCACACACATGCCCCTCGCGAGTTCGCTACCTCGTCGGCAGAGCAACCACGCTCGAAACAATGCGACGAGGAGTAGGAAGAGAGAGCCGAGACGTTGCTCGTTTACCTGGGGAGATGGGTTGGTTTCGCTTCGTTCCATTTTGTTTTCGGGGACGGGTCTTGTCTTCGAGCGGGTTGGGTCGGTGGAGAAGGAAGGTTCAAGAATGGAGTTGCGTGCGTGGATCGTGCTCTTCGCGGACACTTGTCCCCCCACCCCCCGGCCATGGAACGAGGAGGACAAGACTCTTGCGTCGTCTGTGGCGATGCTGGTTTGGAATGATTGGGCGGGATGTCCTTCGGAAATCTTTGCCTGAAACCGGGTTCATCGGATGAAGTGCATCAAAAGCCGTTGATCTCGTAGGCCTCGAAGGTGCGGCTCGTTAAATCAACGGTTCTCTCCGTGCGCGTGAGTTTGATTTTGCCCGCCACTACGCGAAAGCAGATTGACGTGGCTGCTTGTAGGCTACTAAAGTTATCACCAAATGAAATGGAAGATGTTGAGGCCGAGAGAAGTAGTTATTTAAACGAGGAATGACATGATATACGTGATCAAGTGTGCTCCAGGATAAATGGATAATGGATTTGTTTTTATCTTTTGTTGAAATTTCTTTCATGACTCGATGGATAATTTGATAAGCCAATAATTTACCCTTTGGCAGGTACGCCTCCAAAGTTTACACTTGGGTTCTAACCGCCTCTCATTTGAAAAATAAGTTGTCAACACATGAGTAGTGGCTTGGTTAAGGGAACCCACTAGAGTCGTAGCAAAACGAGTCTCCATAGGACAATTGTCATTGCCCATGGACCTAAACATGGGAGATCTATCCATGTCCATGATGAAACTTGGATGAATTTTAAGTGGAGGTCCAAACCACTTATATTGAAGAATTGGCAGATGAATTGTGGTTATGGGTGAAATGCCACTCAAACCCAAGGCTAGCTAGTTTCCTCGAAACGCATTTAGGTGGAGTAGTCGATTAGACATTTAGGGATAAAGCACTCTTTAGGTGTAGGCCGAGAGACCGGTATCAAATGACATAAACTCTTAATACTAGATAAAACCTCCAAATAATAGGGTCAAGGTCAACCAATACGACTATGGGGATAAGCTTGATCGTCGAGAGGGAAACAGCACGGATATATATATATATATAAGTCTGAAAATTTCGACGCACTCTTGTAAGAGATGATTAGGATATTTTACTTGATTTTCCACGTCCAACAGGATTTCCATATATCTTTTTGATTGTGCAATCCATGATTGGTTATTATTATTGATTGAGCGGGTACAAGTAATGTCTAGCTAACTACTACTAGCATCAGTATGTATCAGTCCTCGAAAGTCCTCCGTGATACTGGGCTACGGTACAATGGATGATAAGTAGGAGCGTGTTGCCTTCTTCACGTTTTGGTGAGAAGGAGATATCAATTGACCACTGGAACAAAATCCAGAGGCCATAGAAACATCTGCAGAATGGACCGAATGCAGACAAAATCTAGCCAATCAAATGTTATAATATATTTCGACCAAAAAAGAAGAATGTGATAATATATAAGGAAGAAGAAGCCCATTTGTGCTATGTTAGGTAGTCAGGATAAAATTTAAGATATGATAAAATTTATCTTATCCCATATTTTCTGCCTGTCCAAGATAGGATAAAGTCATATCTACGAGCGATATAGCCCGAATAAAACTATACATGGGATGTGGAATAAAGGTGGATATAATTTTTAATAGGGCGGCGCTATTTCCACTCATCCTATGGCTAAATCCACCCGTTTTTCATCAAAAAGACAAAATCGCCATCAATCATTCAATTGCGATTTGAAGTGGTGGCCCAAACTTATCTACTTTCCTTCCTTTTTTAGTTTTTTTTAATGTTTGTATAGTATCGAATTGTCATAGTTAAGATTTCACATGTTTTTCTTTTCTTTAAAGAATCCCATGAAAAAAGAAATTAGTTTAGTCAAAAAAAGATATTTCACTTATGTACAAATTAGTTTCGTCGAAAAAAGAAATTTTCAAGAAATCTAATTCTTTTCAAACTTGTCTAGCAAATTTGTGGATTAATTGACAAGTAAAATCTAGAAAAATTCTGACATGGACACTTTCTTAACACAATCGCTTGTTTACAAACTTTCATATTTGTCATGTATATTATCATCAAGCTTGTTCTTATCAGGTGTCTTTTGTACACATAATGGGACGATCGCCTCTAAAGAAGTTATATTCTCCAATAGGAAACTTTGAAAGAAGAAATGTAATCAAAACACGACATGCATAAGTTATGAATTATTTTTAAATGCTAGTGGAATCTCATCATTTTGGATTGACAAAATCAACACCATCCATGTTGTGTTTTTGCAAAAATATCAAGATAAGAAAAAAGTTTATGAAGACAAGTTTGTTTTACAAAATTGACTACGTTAATCTCTAGGTTCTACTTGACAATTAACGCATAAATTTGCTTGACAACGTTAAAAAGAATTAGATTTATTGGAAATTGTTCTTTTCAACAAAACTTAATTTATGGAAGTAAAGTCTAAAAAGAAAAAGAAAATATAATGCATTTAATATACACGAGATAGCCATATTAAACAAACACAGAACATATGAAATGTTTAGTTATGACAACTAGATTCTAAATTAAAAAAAAAGAATAAAAAAGAAGGAAAGTAAATACATCTAGGGCAATTGCATGATTGAGGGTAATTTTGCCTTTTCAGTGAAAAATAGGGTGGATTTAGTAATATAAGTGGTGAAAATAGCGCATCCCTTTCAATATCCATAATATAAAAGTTATTTTTCTTGAATAACAATCTTTTACTTTTTAAATTAATAAATTAAATTATATTTGAATATAAGCAAAATTTGAATTCTAATATAAACTTTGGAATATCAAAAGTAAAAATAATTTCATTTTTATTTTTTCCCATGTTTATTTGTACATTTATATTTCTTCTATCTTATAATATAAGTTCAATAAATATTTTTTTATATTAGTATTTAATGTATTGCATATATTAGTATTTTAGGTATATTAGTATAGTTTACTATTTAATAAAATTTTATTAGGGAATGCCAGAAGGGGAAAAAGAAATAAAAAAGAAAAGCATTTAAGAATAAGAGAGGGAAAGATAATAAAAAAAATAAGCAAATACAAAATGAGTAAGCAAGAATGTAGTGAGAGATTCCTTTTGTGCTAAAAGTGAGTAAATCGGACTGCCCGAATCGGGAACCCTCCGGGCGATAGTCCCGCTCATGCTCCAAAGGGCGACGGTCAAATTCTCGATTCTCAAAATTGAAACCGATAGCCGGCCGATCCGGTTTCCAGTTCTAGGAGTACAAGACCGGATCGGACCATCCGGACCAAATTGATCAATTTTAATTTTTTTGATTTTTTTTAATTTCACAGCTTTTAACTAAAGTTCAAGCGAAAATCATTTCTTTCAGCTCCACAAACTAGTAGTAATCGCCAATTATTTCAAAACATGGTATTCAAAAACTCCATCTTGACAATGAAATCACCGAACCCAGAAAAAACAAGAGACAGAACTTTGAGCTATTCATATCTTCATGTCCACAAAATCGACTCCAAATGCTTCAAATTAAAGAAAATGCGACCACATGCCAAACAACTGACCCTTGAAGACTGAAGCACCGATAAAGTGAGTTGGACAGGCATCGCCAGCTTGAGCACGGCAAAGCATCAAGAGTGAGCAAAGGTATGGCAGACGAATAATGAAAGATTTCGTGAGACCACATCTAACTATTCTAAATGCTTAATCTTTTAGATGAAAGCGTTGTTTAATATTTAATTACTCTAGCACACTCCCTCACGCTTAGTCTGGTCTTTTTGGCTAGTACTAAGCATGTAAATATTTTATTGGAGAGGCAAATATGAGCCTAGAAAGATTTAAACTTAGGACCTCCCACTCTGATACCATGAAAGATTTCGTGGGACTACATCTAACTACTCTAAAAGCTTAAACTGTTAGATAAAAAAGTGGTTTAATATTTAATTACTCTAACAAATAACAACGGGCTTGAAAGCATCAGGTCGTAGCGACCTTTGAACTAGAGAAAGCAAGAACACGCCGGGGCTTCGACACAGAATCTGTCGAGCTTTGCTTTAAGCCGTACACATTTTTTTTTCTGCGGCTCTCGAAGCTTCGATTTTATTCGGATATCAAAAAGTTAAAAATAAAATACTTCAAATTTGACTCTCTTTTTTAGAATTCTTTAAACGTGCACAACTTACACCTATGGGTACGGGACTATCGCGACCTAAAAATCATGCTTTTAGGCTAATGGATTACTTAGTTAATTAAATTAATTAACCTAGTTCGAGCTCTCCCAAGCTCTATCAAATCGCCACTTGAGATTCGATTATCATGCAAAGATTTTATATTCGGAGTGGCCACTAATTATTTTACGATAGGCTGATTAGACACTTAAAAAAATATCGGGAAAAATACTTTATTCTTACAAATCAAAGATTAACGAGTTTGGGAACTTGATTACCTTAATATTCTTATCAATGCCCTTTCGGTATCTTTCATTTCGATGGAAACATTTAAATAGGCAGTTTGGGTTAATTTCCGTTCTAAAGTCCTAGCACACAAAAAGTGATCATGCGGGGTACGCAGTCATTATTGAACAGTCAATAATCAAAGCAGGGCTTGTGTCTCGGTGAGAAATTACTTAGAGCGACATTTAATATGTAAAGGCATGATAGGTTTTGGAGGACTATTCTTAAGTACTTCATTTTCGGCTAATAGTGTCCGAGATTACAAAGCTTTAGCTCGCTAATCTCCACCTACATGACTGGGCTTTGAAACATAAACCTCGTACTCGCCTGGCCCGGCTCGACCCAAGTACAGATTTTGCTTCTTAAAGATTGTTGAAACGAAGACCAATCTGCCAAAGCCCACCTAGTGTCACTCTGTCTTTCCAACCACCCTAATTTCTAAATTTAATACGTTTGCAAAACTAATTCACAATAATGTTATGAAAAGGCTTCTAGTTACTACCAAAATTGACCTACTTTTTAGATGCTCACTTATAGCTTGCCACATCATTTCTTTGTCAACATGCTTGTAAATCAATACCGTAATACGTTAATCCTGATTTTTAAAATTAAGTAGGCTCGACCTCGTGTGGCCGGTCGTCGGCCGTTGCTACACTTATAATAGCGGCCGACTAAAATAATAAAACAAAGACTTCTGCTCATTGTATAGTGCAAGCGAAAATGCACATACCTTATTCAGAGATCATATTGAGTAAATTAAAAATTCAGGGATGATATTACACATTAAACCAAAGTTCAAGGACTATTTGTGTGATTTTCATAATAATAAAACTAAAAGTAATTATAATACGATATAAATAAACTGTACACATATAATCGCGTGTGAGACGTTGCTCGCTCACGGGTGGAGTGATTTTTCAATCCCAAATAACGAAATATCAAATGGGTTTTTATTTTGATTACTAAATTTTAATACACGGTTTGTTGATAATATTAAGAAATCATAATGAGAAAATGAAAAGAGGGGATGAGAGTAGAGTAATAAAATTGAGTGGGTAGTTTTTGTAGATGCATTTGATTTTCCTTCCTCGTAGAATTTTCTTGAAGGGATGGATGAGTTTGCAATTCGGAGGAAAGTTTACAGATGAATCACAATCAGGGCTAATTCTAATTCTAATTCACCGACTTTGACTTCTCCCCACTCTCAAATTCAATCTGGACCGGATCGCCAGCTCGGGGTGACTCTCAAGTCATGACTGAGCAGCAGAAGAAGAAGAAGAAGCAGCTCCCTCTTCCTCAGCACCGCATGGAGCTCGACGTCCTTTCTTTTCTGAATTCCCAGAATCATCACCACCGTGGCGACGACGACGATGACGATGAAGCCGATGACGAAGCCGACTGGACTTCATTCCCTCACCGGACCATCGAAGAAATCCTCAATGACTCCCTTTCCGATTCCGATTCTTCTCCTTCTCCTCCTCCTCCTGCCTCGTCTCCTCCATCCTCCCCGCAGCAGCGAACCCAACCATCCATCCGCGGCTCCTTGGATGCCTTCAGATCCCTGGTGTCGCCACCTCCGCCCCCGCCCCCGCCCCCACCACCTCGGCCCCCTCCCTTACCTGATGATGGGAAGCCTACTTCTTCCAATTCTCGACTCAAAGCTCCCGATTCCCTCCTCTGGGTATCGTCTTCATCTAGGCAGCTGCCTTCCCTCTTTGGCGGGGTGAGGTCCAATGCCAAGCCGGGGGCTGCGCTCGCCGCCGCAGCCGCCGCCTCCCGCTCGCTCCCTACCCCTCACGCCGCCGCTATCAAGTCCCGCAGGGCTCTCCTCACCCCTTCCTCCTCCTCCTCCTCCTCCTCTTTTCCTTCGATCTCCAATTCCCATGATGCCTTGGACTCTTCCGTTGACGCTCTCCATGGCTTGGACAGTCAGTTGAGGTTCCAGCACAAGGACGATGCTGAAGACGATGATGGTAAGATGGGCGAATTCCAATCCGCTTTAGGGCATGCCATTGATCTTGCTCCTGAAGATCGCCTTGAAGCTGAAGCTCCAGCGCTTGACGAGGAGGAAGAAGAGGAATTGGTTAGTTCCCCTCCTGACCAACAACATTCCACGGTCGAGTCCCCGGCAGATTCTGACCTGGTCGCTGACAGTTCGCCTGCGGCACACGAGATAATCACCGATGACACTCCCACACTCGCAATTCCCAACCATCCCCACGAGAAGGATGCAGGTAACGAGGAAGCTCTTGAAGAGCATGGCCTTTCTGAAGATAGGGATAATGCGAGCTCATCAGCTGACATAGATGAGCTCGTCCAAGAGAGAATTGAGGAGTTGGAAAGCAAGAGGATGAGTGAGAAGACCGAGAAGAAACCGCAGAAGAAGCCTCTCGTGTTGGCTGAAGAGATTGAGAGGAAACAGGCATCCACAGGTCTCCACTGGGAAGAGGGTGCAGCGGCTCAGCCAATGAGGCTTGAGGGTGTCCGCAGGGGATCCACCACATTGGGATACTTCGATGTTGATTCGGACAATGCTATTACCCGGACCATTTCTTCTCAGGCATTCAGCCGTGACCATGGCTCCCCCCAGGTCTTGCAGGTTCATCCCAATTTCATTGCCGTTGGGATGTCAAAAGGGGTCATCCTTGTTCTGCCCTCTAAGTATTCTGCCACGAATGCCGACAACATGGACGCCAAGGTGCTTTTCCTCATTCATATTTAGTCATGGCAGCGTTGACAGATGTTATACTCATATGTTGATGAGCTTAACAATGGACTTTGCAATGTTCTTTCCTAATAAGTGCGTGCTAGCTCTGAGTCAACGAATCAAAAGCACTGAAGGATGACTTCATAATGGAACGTGCTTTTTGTTGTGCGCTTGAGGTTCCTAATGGCCAATATGTTATTCAAGGAGAATTATATGCAGGTGCTAATAGCACATCTGCTATTTAACTCCGAACCCAAGAGGACTTATTCGTCTGATTTGTCATCCGCCAACTTTAGAAACTTCCTCTCACATTTCTTTGGGGAAATATCATATTATTGCTGCTTGTGCATGGAGTATATTTGCACGGTCAGAGGCGAATTGAAAGCTAAGCAGTGGTAATTGAAAGATTCCCAGGGGAAAAATAGATAAATCCTCAAAAGTAAAGTTTTTGGAGACATGAGTTGGGTAAATTCGGGCCTCTCCTGCCTTTTGAGCTAAAAGATTGTTTCTTGTTTAATTTGCATTCTGCATAGCGCTTTCCGCCTTTTTTGTAAACCCTGGTATATATCCTATTTGTGGCGTCTCAGCTTTGGCCCCCTTTTTAGAGACGGTGCTCATTGTCACATTAGGTATATACAGGGAAGGGAAGTTTCTGTGAGCTTACAGTTACGTACAGCCAGATTAGCTAGCTTGAAAGAAGAATTCTTGGGGTCATTCCAATTTCCACTATGAGTCCTCGTGCATGGTGTCTTGGATGATTGTCATCATGCTGCATTCTTCTTTTAGTTCTGCATTACTTCTTTGGTACTATATTTTCGTTTTGCTCACCGATAAATGTTGCAGATGATGATTCTTGGGTTGCAAGGGGATCGATCTCAAGCCTCGGTAGCTTCCATGTGCTTCAATCAGCAGGGAGACCTGCTCTTAGCTGGTTATGGTGACGGTCATATTACAGTCTGGGATTTGCAGAGAGGATCAGCTGCCAAAATTATTAGTGGGGAACACACAGCACCAGTAGTACACACACTGTTTCTAGGCCAGGATTCTCAAGTTACTCGTCAATTTAAGGCAGTTACAGGTGATAGCAATGGACTGCTTTTGTTGCATACTTTATCAGTAGTTCCCTTGCTTAATCGGTTCACCGTCAAATCACAGGTCAAACACTTTTTAGACATTAAGCGATACTTTTATTTTATTTAAGATAATTGTGGATACTCACTATGTGCATTCTTTTTGTGCTAATTGAAACAGTGTCTTCTTGATGGTCAAAAGACTGGGACTGTGCTATCAGCGTCACCTCTTATGTATGATGAATTTCTTGGAGCGGTTTCCATGTCCTCCTCAGGGAACAGCAGCACTTCAAGTAGCAGTATTGGTAGCATGATGGGTGGTGTTGTTGGGCCAGATGCTGGTTGGAAACTATTCAATGAAAGCACCTCTTTGAATGAAGAAGGTGTGGTCATACTAGTCACCCACCAAACTGCTCTGGTGGTATGAAGTCCTCAGATAATAGCGCAAATTCCATTTACTTGTAAACTTTGTTTCAATTCTTACTTTGTCCTGGAGATTTATTCATCATGATTGTTTGGAATTGAGTGTCTTTTCTACAGGTAAGACTCAGTCCTGCTTTAAAAGTTTATGCAACATTGTCTAGGCCAGATGGTGTTCGGGAGGGGTCCATGCCATATACTGCATGGAAGTGTGTGCTGCAAGCATATAGTTCTCCTGATGGTACATATTCATCCAATGGTTAATATGATTTAATGTCTGTTGAGCCAGGACTTCTCAAGGTTGTATCTTTTGCAGAAAGTGCTCCCGAAGCAGCCACCGAACGAGTCTCATTGCTCGCTATTGCTTGGGATCGGAAAGTTCAAGTTGCTAAGCTGGTCAACTCGGAACTGAAAGTTTATGGGAAGTGGTCTCTTGACAGCACGGCCGTAGGAGTTGCCTGGTTAGATGACCAGGTTTGTGTTGCGTGTTCTTAGATTTTAACTCGAAGTGTTTTCATAACAATGTGAACAGTGTTGGTGACAGAGGGCTTTATACTTCTCAGATGCTCGTGGTTCTGACAGTTGATGGACAGCTTTGCTTATTCTCGAGGGAGGGTAATATGATTCACCAGACAAGTTTTGCTGTCGATGGTGTTGCGAAAGATGATCTCGTGGCATATCATACACACTTCAATAATCTGTTTGGAAACCCTGAGAAAGCTTATCACAACTCTATTGCTGTGAGGGGTGCGTCTATTTATGTTCTAGGAGCTGTGCATCTTGTCATTTCGCGCCTCCTACCTTGGAGGGAAAGGATTCAGGTCTTACGGAAAGCAGGTGATTGGATGGGTGCCTTGAACATGGCTATTACACTGTATGATGGCCAAGCCCATGGGGTCATTGACCTTCCTAGGACCCTGCAAGCTGTTCAAGATGCCATAATGCCTTACCTGGTGGAGTTGCTTTTTGCGTATGTAGATGAGGTATTTTCTTATATTTCAGTGGCATTTTGCAATCAAATTGGCAAAGTGCAACAAATGGATGACCACATGACTAGAAGCAGTTCCGTCCGTAATGAAATAAAAGAACAATTTACCCGCGTCGGTGGTGTTGCTGTCGAATTCTGTGTACACATCAACAGAACGGACATTCTTTTCGATGAGATCTTCTCCCGATTTGTTGCTGTTCAACATAGAGGTATTCTTCCATGTCTATTGGTAATCCTCTTTTTGAGAATCAAAAACTATCCGTGTCCTATGCTCTGTATTGTGGAGATGAATTTATAGTCTCCACGCTAATGATAGATGATAAGACGTCAGCCTTATGAGAGTAGACCAGTGTCTCATCCTGGGGACTGTCATAACAAACTACCACCAGAAGACGGGCGATGATATTTAACATTATGGTGACTATTCTCCTTACTTTCAATATTTTATGGGGCCTCCTAGATACTAATTTCTGTGATGAAACCTTCTACTAGTTCACCTAACACTTTTCTTATAGCCTTATTTTCATTCACGGAAGAAACGGAAATCTGCGTGCTATAATTGTCTTACAGTGTCCAATCTTGGGAAGTGTAGGATTTTCAAATGTAGCGACCTTGTTGAAAGTTGTGATTTGAAGTTAGGTTGCGATATGATAATAACTTGAACTATGCGCTCGGTTTGTTACCTAGAAGCCAATCTGTTTTTTTTTTTTTTTTTTCACTTTTGTGTCATTTTCGGCGATATACTTACCCAAGTTGATCATCACATGTTTGCGACTTGCATTCTGCTGTAATTTCACTAGCACAAGGTATATTTACGGCTTCTATATCATATTATAATAATGTTGTATGTGTTTCCATTTTGTTGCTTCCAGGGGCAACTTTACCTACCGACACATAATTCATGTTTGATACTAACAATACTCTTTGTTATATCTAGACACATTCTTGGAGCTTTTGGAGCCGTATATATTGAAGGATATGCTCAGTTCTCTACCTCCTGAGGTATCTTTATAGTGTTTAATCATCCAAAAACTGCCAATTTCGTAAACGTATAGTTCAACTGCACTCAAAAGTAGGGCATTTAACTATAGATAATGCAAGCATTGGTGGAACACTATAGCAGCAAAGGGTGGCTACAGCGAGTTGAACAATGTGTCCTCCACATGGACATATCTTCCTTGGATTTCAATCAGGTCTGCAGATTGTTTAAAATAATTCCTGGCAAAGTGATTTAAGTTCACCTGTTAAGAATGGTTTTTGTGATTTTCTCCTTGTAGGTTGTTAAATTGTGCCGGGAGCACGGGTTATATTGTGCATTGGTGTATCTTTTCAACAGAGGATTGGATGATTTCAGATCACCTCTGGAGGAGTTGTTGGTAGTCTTTTGCAAGAGTCCGAAGGAGAGTGCTGGTGCCCTTGGGTACGTTACCTTGATGGTTTTCTATTCTTGATGATGCACACATGACTCTTGTATGTAAAATTTTGTTTAGTTAGATCTCTCGTAGATGATTTTCTTCCATTTGACTCCTGCAGCCAAAGTGATAGCGGCTGTAGCATCCGCATCTTCTTCTTTGAAAAAACCATCTTGTCCTATTTTTAATTGCTGGGGGTCCTATTTGATATGCCACTTTGTTTGTGGCTGAAGTGCAAACCATTATAGTATGAAGCCAGTGTGCCTACCCAAGCTCATCAGATGCTTCTGAATCTGAGATAAGCCTGAAGATTCTTAAGTATGATGATGTTTTCGTTCCTGGCAGAGAGTTGTTTGTAAGGAATTCGGAGTGCGACTCAATGGGCCTTCCACTGAAAGCATTCGCAGATCAGTTCGAACATTACACAAACAGAAAATATGCATATTGTCTATCCTTAAGAGGGTTTTTTAACCCTCAAAAGGAAAGTTGATGGTTGATAATGTTTCAGATTCTTCTTAGGTGTTATCCTTGCTGAAAATATGGTATTACAATGCATTCATTTTATGTTCAGCTTTTCAAAATTTTTAACCTTATCCACTTGGTGGTGTTTTGAACAGGTACAGGATGCTTGTTTATCTAAAGTATTGCTTTTCTGGTCTTTCTTTCCCTCCTGGTATGTATTTCAGTTTTCTAAAATTGAGTTTTCTTTTTCTTGGCTCTTGCTAGAGTAATAGGCTGTTAAGCAATTGGAAGTTTGACGGCAGTAATGAGTCTTGAGTTTTGCTAAATATCTGTAACAAAATACATAAAACTTGTATGAGAGGTCACTTATATTGTTAATCTTCAGGGAGGATACTGAACATAGGTTGATGTTGCCTTGCTTTTTTCTTTTCTCCTTATGCAGATTCTCTTGCTTATGATTCTGCAGGCCTTGTTTTCTTTTTCCATCGAGTGTATGCTGAGTCTCTGTCTACTGATCTTGATAAACAAAGGCGTGGCTGTCGGTATTTCTGACAGCTCATTATGGATAGGTGCAGTTAGATCTTTGTGGCATGGTATTGCATGGCTTATGAGCATGTAAAGAAATGGAAATAACATTTACATGTACTTAACCATGTTCGCTTCAAGTAAACTGCTCCAGTTGCTAATATATTTTTGAAGACTCAATTGCGTGTTGTTTGTTTTGTAGTATTAGAGAGTCCAACTCAAAAGCTTAAGTTAATAGGTGGAGAACTACTTCAACATCCTCTCTCACGTGCAAGCATGATTACGACCAGCACGTGGAATTTGACTATTTTTTTGGGGGGGGAGAGACACACATTCGCGAAAGGAATAACCTGGCTTTGATACCAGTGTTAGGTGGTCTTGGGCCTCTCTCATCTCAAAAGCTAGCTTAAAGGTTGAGGTTTTTCCTCACACTTATAACCCGACCACCAGCCCCTTCCACGATCGATGTGGGACAACCTCAACAATACTAGTGTTGGGTGGTCTTGGGTCTCTCTCATCCTAAAAGCTCAAGCGTTGAGGCTTTCCCTTACACTTATAAACCAACTATTAGCCCCTTCCACAACCGGTGTGGGACAACCTTGGGTTGGACCCGCAACAACCCGTATCTCTCCCATGTGACTGTTAGGTTCAGACTTGTTGGTAACCTGGACTCTGATACTTTGTTAGAAAGTCCAATAAAAAAACTTAAGCTAATAGGTGGAGAGCAACTTCAACACATAGGATTGTGTGTTCTTTTCTCCAATCTTTCTTTTGCATTTCTATGTGCATAATTCTTCTCTTATCCCTCACCCCCCTCCTTTTTTTCCTCAAAATAAATTAAAAAATAAATAAGCGTGGTTCAATATAAGTAATCTCTGCACTACATTGCTGGTTATAGTTCCATAATATATCTGTTGCAAGCTAAGCCTATTTTCTTTGCTTCTCCTCTTCTTCTTGATGTAAAGTAGAAAGCATTGCTGCTGACTGTTCTCTCTGCTGCTCTCCTTTAAGATCTTGTTCTATTGAATCTTAAGATTTGTTGTTTGCAGGACACGGAAGTATTTCCCCAACCCGCCTTCCCTCTCTTAGGACAGAACTTTTGCAGTTTTTGCTGGAAAAGTCGGAAACTTCAAGAGCGTTGTCTGAAGGAGTCTACTGTAATTTGTATCATCTCTTAGAATTAGATACTGAAGCTACTTTAGATGTTTTAAGATGTGCTTTCGTAGAAGATGAAATCCAAAAATCCGATTTTGCTAGACATGACTCAGCCAACCAAGTCGTGGAAATGGGATTTGATCCTACCAGGGAAAACAAAGTGGTTCAGGATTTGGTAAATGCTCTCATTTGTATCCTTGATGAGGACATATTTCAAGTAGATGGTCATGGAGGATCTAATAATAAATCTGCAGATGCCTGGCCTTCAAGAATAGACATTGGACACCTTTATGAGTTCATTGCATCTTTTGTTACTCGTGAAAGGGCAAAGATTCCGAAAGACATATTGAACCGTATCTTAGAGCACTTAACATCAGAAAATGCTCCTCTACCGGGAGAGGAACGTAATAAAATGAGAGAAAAGCAGGTACTTTCCCTTCTGGAAACAGTGCCTGAGAATGAGTGGGACGCGTCTTACGTCTTACACCTATGTGAAAAAGCACAATTCTATGAGGTATGTTTGCTATCTGTATTTATGAGCTGAAAGGTGCATTTCTTTTTGTTTGCAAAATCTATCAGTGTTCATTAGTACTAAGATATCTGCTCCTTATTATTAGGTTTGTGGCTATATTTATACTATCCGAGATCAGTATATCGCTGCTTTGGATAGTTATATGAAAGATGTGGATGAACCCATACATGCCTTTGCTTACATCAACAATGCTTTGCTACATCTTAATGAGACTGAGCATGCTGCTTTTCGCTCAGCGGTGTTTTCTCGAATTCCAGCGCTGGTTGACTTGAGTAGGTATATGCTTCTCTCTACTATGCACTTTCAGGTTCTTCTCTTGTAGATGTTGATCTATCTAATTGCTTGTTATTTGATTACAGAGAAGGAACATTCTTGTTGGTTATTGATCATTTCAGTACAGAAGGTTCACGGGTTCTCTCTGAACTGAACTCCCATCCAGAAAGCCTTTTTCTATATCTAAAGACAATAATTGAAGTACACTTCTCTGGGACCCTTGATTTCTCATGCTTAAGGAGGAGGAATACTGATACCCCTGATGGAACAAGTGGACATGCTCAGTTAAGAGGAGTTGAGACGTACTTGGAGAGAATCTCTGATTTCCCTAAGTATTTGCGCAACAATCCTGTTCATGTCACTGAGGAAATGATTGAACATTATTTTGAGGTGATTGCTACACATTTAAATGTTGCCCAAGTGATGATATGTACACCCGTCTTTCCTCTGCGGGAGTTGTTTGTATTTGGTAACAAGATGTTTCTTGTAGATATTCTTTTATGCTGTGGTTCTCGAACATGACCTAGGCAAACATATGTTCACTATTAACAAAAAATACAGCCATAGCATTTAGAGTTCCTGTTGGGGTGTTGCCTCATCACTCTTCTCAAGCTCTATGTTATTCTTATCGTTATGCATGCAGCAATTGCTATCCTGTATATATGAGACAAAATGCTGGTAGGACATATGAAAGTGAATCCTTGTTAAGGAAAACACCAACGGAATTGTTTGAAAGAAAAAGGAGAAAGAAGAACATGCTGTTCTTCTATTTTGAGATTCTGGTATGAACAACCTTATTCAGGCGTCATGATCTTTGATGTTTTATTGCTTGCATAACTGTCGAAGGAGGTGTAGGTGCTAAATGCCTTTAAGCTTGTTAAGTCACCGAGATATCCTGCACCTTTTTGTTTGCAGTGGAGTACGAACATTCTTGTTGTTCCTATGCTCTTTATAATTTGATTGTGATAGTCAGGTCTTTAATCTTTGCTCTTCATTTCTGCAGTTACTATGTCAATACGACCGCCATTCAGTTCTTAAATTCTTGGAGACATTTGATAGCTACCGGGTGGAGCATTGTTTGCAACTTTGTCAGGAGTATGGAATCACAGATGCGGCTGCATTTTTGTTGGAAAGGGTTGGTGATGTTGGGAGTGCTCTCTTGCTTACTCTGTCGAGCCTCAGTGAAAAATTTGAGAAACTCGATGCTGCTATGATAGACGCCACTTCTGAGGCGACACGAGACGATTCCTATAGCTTGGAAAATTTCAGCACTGTATTGAGAATGGAGGAGGTTTGTGCATTTTACCTTTTTGTGCTGAGGTTTCTGGTTAACGTTTGCATTTTGGCCCACAAAATGAATTATTGCAGGTGAATGACATAAAGAGAACATTGGATCTTTGTATTGGATTATGCCAGCGTAATACACCTCGGTTAAATCCTGAAGAGTCGGAGACCCTGTGGTTTAAATTGCTTGATTCGTAAGTTGAATCTGATCCATATATTTACATCATTCAGTGTGACATATCTGCTGCTGCCTTTGTTATGTCTCTTCTTGATGGTTGCCATCTCTATCGTGTCTTGATATCAGGTCATCCTATTAGCATTTTAAGAAATGGTCTCCATCAGGAGCCAATCATGTTTTCTTTTGCATTTAATGCCCAAAATTTGATGCATGGAGTGTGGAAAAATTCAGTATGATGTAAAAGCAACTTGTTGAATTGTGTAATATACCTAATTTAAGTGGTTTCAATTGTTTAATTTGTTATTTTTCTGGTCTTGGGTTCCCACCCCCTTGTAATGGCCTCCTCGAGAACTGTAGCTTCTGTTTATGCATTATGTGTAAAATTTTAGAAGTTTCAACGTGCGACCTGTTAAGCAACACCTGCGACACCCTGCTTCTGCCCCAACGATACCCGACTGTTATGCAACAGCAATTTAGTTCCTTCCCTGTGAACTGTATGCACTGCTTCAAATGAGCAGAATATAGGGAATGCTACACTAACTGCTCTTGTTGAAGTTTTGTTGTCTATACACATGGGTGCCTGTATTATGTCATTCAAATGTGATTTCTTCCATTTTGATTGTTTATCAAGCATTCTCTCTCTCTCTCTCTCTCTCTCACTACGACTTCATGTCCAGGTTTTGTGAACCATTACTGGGCTTACCTACTGGCAAAATTGCATCCGTGGAGGTAAATAGTGATGGAATATATAGCAAATCCCAGGATGATGACGCATCACCCATAATTAAATGGACTCTGAATTCTCATGGAGGTGCTCCCATTTTGAGAAAATTGATATCTCAATTCATAAAAGAAATCGTCGAGGGAATGATAGGATATGTTCGGCTTCCGACTATCATGTCTAAACTCCTCTCTGAAAATGGTAGCCAGGAGTTCGGTGATTTCAAACTTACCATTTTAGGGATGCTCGGGACCTATGGCTTTGAAAGAAGAATTCTGGTATAATTTCTTACTAAATTTGCATTCATCTTTTGTTTTTGCTATTGATGCAATCTGAGTGTTAGAAACTCTTGCAGTTATCTGTTCTTCTTTTTCCAACATGAATGTTAGTATATGACTTAAAAGGGGAGGCAGAACTTCTATTCAGCGTAATATTTTGATTCGTGGTTGGAAATAATTGAGTGATGAAGCTGAATAGGTATCGACGTAGTATTAAACTGGTATTTATCCATAAATCATTAATGGCATTCCGTGTCTGGTTGTCTGTATAGTCCCCCTCATGGATTCTTTCTTGGCCATCTCTCATTATCAATTGGGCAGGCAATACTTGGTTGTGGTTTTCATGCCTGATGGTATATCTTAATTTTTGTTGTTTTTGTCCTTCCACTGCAGGATACTGCTAAGTCCTTGATAGAGGATGACACGTTTTATACTATGAGCTTGCTGAAGAAAGGAGCATCCCATGGGTATTCCCCTCGGAGTCTAGTGTGTTGCGTATGCAATTGTCTTCTCAACAAGAATTCGTCTAGCTCCACGGTTCGTGTGTATAATTGTGGTCATGCCACCCATATCCAATGTGAAATTACAGAAAGCGAAACCTCAAGCAAAGGATCTTCATCTGGGTGTCCAGTCTGTTTGCCTAAGAAGAAGAGTCAGAAATCAGGAAGTAAATCAGTCCTTGGAGAGAATGGTCTAGTGAGTAAGCTCTCATCAAGGCGTCAACAGTTGCAAGGGGCTAACGTTCTTGCTTCACACGAGAGAATCAACGATGCACTAGACAACCCTTACAGCCTTCAGCAAATATCAAGGGTATGACAATATCATATCGAGGTATACTGATTTTGTCATCTGTTTTCCACAGTCGATTATCTCTGATGAGCCATGTTCAAATTTGTGCTTCAGTTCGACATATTGAATAGTCTTCAGAAGGGCCAGGAATCAATTCAAATTGAAAGCCTACCTCAGTTGAGGCTTGCACCGCCTGCTGTTTACCATGAAAAGGTGAAGAAGGCAACCGACTTTTTAATAGGAGAAAGTAGCAGTGATCTTATTAAGGAAGAGAGAGCAAGTAGAAAGAGACAGCTGAGGGAACTCAAAGCAAAGGGATCATCAATTCGTTTTCCACTGAAAACAAACATATTTGGTGAGTTGTGGGGCTAGTTTTTCTCTTGTCGCTTGAAAGCTTGAAGAGCTACGCTATAATGGTCAGTCAGTCCTAACAAATCAGAAATTGCTTCTGCAGGAAAGGAGAGAACCAGCAACCGCTGATTGCCGATGCTGAGGGCTTTCATTGTTCAGTCAACCCAATAGTATTATTGCTTGCTTGTACATTACTAAGATGACATATGCAGAGTCGTATGTAGGCGTTAAAATTGTGTATAAGAGCATGATGCTTTAAAGCCAAAATCCCCTTTCGTCTCATTTTTTTTTTTTTTCATTTGTTTTACGGACATTATCCCCACAATAAACAGGACACTCCACAATATATCTCTTAGGACTTCTCATCCACTATTTCACAGACAACAACCAATTTTCTTCTCATAGACAGCCACCGTACTCCCTCCCTTTGTAATGTGTGCGTCGACGCAACAAAAATAGCCTCTTCATATTGCCAAATCTAAATCCTCTCTTTTTACAATCGAATTTCAAATCACTATCTCTCAACCATACGTAATTTACCATATTGAGAATTTTTTTCCCCGAACTACCTTACTCCCAAAGGACCCAGCACCCACCCACAATGTCTTCCCCACCCCACCCCCCGACACACCTCGAGAGACTTGCTCAGTCCAATAAAACCACTGCCACGTCTCTCCCTCTCCAATTTGCAGCTGACGACGGTCCCGCGCTAGCTTAAAGTCAGATTTGAGGTTAATGGTGTCGATCCAGCGGCCATGGCCAATCTCTGCTAGCTTTGCATGGCTCGCGGGGCCCGTTGAAGAGGCTTAATCAAGTTGAGATGTCAAATGATTTGGCACTAGACGGAGACGGTAATTCATTTCGATGCATAGTTCTCTCAGTCCAATAGTTGGTCTATTTTAACGATATGAGGTTAGAAGATTTTGTCATTGGGGAGTTTGGTAAAAAGTCTTATCTGGTCAAACAAGTGAGAACCATTTAAAATTGGTGGGTGGGTCTCTGATTCAAGGAAAAGGAGATGCAGCCTTGTTCCTGTGTCCAAGTAGGCGGAGGCAGTCGGCCTCGCCTGAGGCTAAGTCCGAGAAGAGAAGGAACGAACCCACTTTTCCGTACGAGAAAATGGTTGAACCGGAACCCTCCTCAGTCCTCTCCTCAGGGATGAGTGGCCACGTCGGAGGGCGGGCCCACGTGCGCCGCTGGATGCGCTTTTACGGACTTAACCTCGGTCGCAGTTTGTGGTCGAGATTTCGTCCCTCTTCCAAATTTTTTATTATATTTTAAGGTTAGAGATAGGAAAAAGCGCAGGGAGGGGAGGGAGCTTTTCCTGGGGAATCAGCCGCTAACTTGTCGCCGCGTGGCGCCATCCCACGACGGCCTCCCCTCCGTCTGTACCCCACGCGCTCCTTCGCAGCCTCAAGAGATAAAATAATTGCGGGGAAAAGAAAAACCACAAGAAATAGTAGTGGCTGAGATTTGCTGCCACTCCCCCCCCCCCAAAAACTGGAGCTTCTTCTGTGGGGGTGTGATTTGATTTTAGGTCTCTCTCTCTCTCTCTCTCTCCTTCACTTGTTCGCACTTCCTTTCTCTTCTTCGGAGTCCCTCGCTCCCCCCACAAATTCCCATGGCTTGATCGAATCGTTCCAACTCTTCTCAGTCAGTCTCCCAGGTTCTGTGTCTCCTTTTCTTTCCTTTCGTCGTCCTCCTTTGGATGTCCGATGCTTTTGCGGGGATTGAGGTCTCTTCTCGTCTCCTCTCCTCTCCTGTTTGTCAGCTACTGAAGCAGCAGACAGCTCAGCTTCAGCGTGTGGATTGATGGAGTGGTGTTGCTGCTGGTCTTGACGCAAATGGTTTGATCTCCGATTGATTCCCCGTCCTTCCTCAAGCCAGAGTTTCTTCTTGGTGAGAGATTGTCAATTGCGGAGCAATTCTTTCCCTTTTCCCTTAACTCACGCCATCGAAATCTCTACCTAGCACGAGCCCACCACTCCGTATTCTTCTTATACCCAACTTTGGAAATGAATTGTTCTTTTCGTACTTTCAGCGCCCCGCGTGCCAACTAGCACCTCCACTTGTGGTGTATAGAGCGTAGACGGATCTCTGTCGGTTGCTGTTGTTTTCTCTCTTTTGCAGTACCTGGCTTCGCCTCGCCATCATCGGGGTGGCTTTGTTTCGCCTTTTGTTCAATCTCAGTCGCCATGTCCCGAGAAACGAGAGGAGGTTCCTGTTTTACCCATTGCTGGTAAGTGAGGATTTGAAGCAGCGCTAGCTGCTGAGGTCCCCGCTAATGGACACCAACTCCTCCGGAGAAGATTTTATCGTTAAGGTTCCGTAATCCTGCTCTCCTTCTCTCCAATTATCGCCACATGTGTTCCCCAAGCCTCTAGTCCGATCGCTGTTTCAATCGCAGACGAGGAAGCCTTATACTATCACCAAGCAGAGAGAACGGTGGACAGAGGAGGAACACAACAAGTTTCTAGAAGCCTTGAAGCTCTATGGACGAGCTTGGCAGCGCATTGAAGGTCGTCATTCTCCCTTTCCCCTTTTCCTTCATTTCTCTGCACTTTCGATACTTAATTACCGTACGGATTGAATTGATAATAAGTTGGTGCGTTTATCCATTCGTTCGCATCGATCTCAGTCTATCAAGTTGTATCCTGAATTGTCTCCTCTGAGGAGTTACTCGGTGTACGAATATCTCTGGAGTTCTCTTGATTGGACATCTACTTGTTCTCTTCTTTGGTGTTTTCGCTTGGTTTTGCAGAACATATTGGAACAAAGACTGCTGTGCAGATCCGGAGTCATGCACAGAAATTCTTTTCAAAGGTCTATTGGTACCCTCTCACCTTTTTGCTACTGCACACTTTATATGTTTGCTCGGATTAGTTCTTGTTATTGGCAGCAACTTGGTTACTGATATGACAATGATGATATAAAGTGAACTTCCAGGAATGCTTGTTTCATGTTGTTGGGATGCTGTATATTGTGATTTCATACCCCGGACATCGTAGATGCATGTCCATCCCGGCTTGCTTTTTGGTAGATTATGCAAGTCAATCCATGCATCAACTTGCGTTCACTTCTCATGCTTATTTAGCAAGCAAAGAGTATGTGGTCGCATGATCAGATTTTCGAGAATGTAAACCAATCTCATGTTTAGGTTTCATGGCCCTACATGTTTACTGGTAGTCACCCATGTGCTGCAGCTTTTCCTTAGTAAATGAAGGGGGACAAAGAGAGAAATCTCAAAGAGGTTGGATATGAGGATAAAGTAAGAACATAGGTGTTGGTAGATAGGAATTTCAGAAATATAAATGATAAAATCTGAATTGAAGAGACAGTGACACATGTGCGAAAGAACTTGAGATGAGGATAAGTAAATTCATATGGACTGAAGCACTCGGGTTATATTGAGATTTTAGTGCCTATGCCTCCAAGGCGATTTACTTAGAGGGTTGAGGAAATTTTTTTGGAATGCATTCAGGGAATAATTTTGGTAACAGATAGGGGAATAAGCTTTTCAAAGAGATATTACTGTTTACTGACACCTGGGAATTGATATTGGTTCCTGCAGCATAGTCGTAAGCTAAAGATGTAAAAACGAGAATCCGGACGTTGCTTTACATTTTGCTTCATGTTTGTAAATTTTTGTACTGTTTGGATGGAAAATGCGTACCTTGTACAAGACTATTAGCGAAGTCTGACAAGGCATGGGTTAGTATTTAACAGTTACTGGTCCTAATCGCAAATTGTCTAGATGTATGTTGGATATACATTGTGGGCGCGTTTGTAACTGCTTAAACTTTTGGGAAGATGTTCAACTGGTATAAGAGCTTCACGTCAAGTGTTCAAATTTGGGCACTCACTCTATTGTCATTCTATCGGATACTTCTTTATGTCCTCCTATTGTTGTTTATGTGATTAAATCCACATTTCGTGTTTCACTCTTACGGTCTGCATTACAGGCGAGGAATGTCAAGATATATGTTTTATGTGCATCCCGGGCATGTTTTCTGATATCTTAGATTGAAAAGCAAACAGTTGCTCAACAACAAAAACATTGAAAGATGGTTTTGAAGTTCATTAGAATTTAGTGTAATGGGGGTTGCATGCTAGAATAAGGATGGAGCAATGCAACCTGCCATATATGGCATATGATCCGAGTCTTATTTAAAAATGCCCATTGTAGTAAGTAATTATGATATTCTAAGAAAAAAATATTGAAACTTGTCGAGGAGGGAGCTATAAGGCTATATAAAGAATTAAACCTCGAAATTCAGGAGATTGATACCTGGCTTGAAAAATGACACGGAAGGACGTAATGGCTTCACCAATGATAGATGAAGCTTATATTAATGTAAATTTGGATGAAAAGTAGGAGATTGTGGTTTTGATAGCATTTCATAGATGTATTTTTGTATGTGTGTATATATACTGATGTGTAATGTATATACCTATGTGATTCTATTGAGAGTTAGAGTATGTTCAATATTTATTAAGGACTTGTTTCTCAATAGTTATAGTTTTGAGAAGAAAATCGGGCTCTAAGTACATGAGCCGCGTTGGCAAAATCACGTGACATGACCATCTATTTCACGATGGGCTCACATTGAGCCAAATTTGAAAAGTTGAGGTACTTGATTGAATAGAAACAAATTTTAGATACTTGACCTTATAGGTACTTGTGGTGTCATTATTCCTAATACTATTGATTCTATTCACTACATTTTACTTTATTAAAAGGGAGATGAAATTCGTCATACATACTCGTCCAGTCTTTCATGCATGGGTAGGAGTTTCTTTAAGCACCTAAAATATTTGTTTATGGATCGTTTTTGTTCCAAGACATTTGTGTTTATTAATAATTTTTCCAAAATGTCTAGGCTGTCATGCTGGCACTTATATCCATATGCTAGAGTAAATGTATGCTCTTTTGGTTGTCTAGCTTGTGAACTAAGGATTTAATGATATATTCACTGGTTGATGCATTGGTTCATTGCCTTTTCTTGCTGCAAGTGATCTCCTCTGATTACTGTAAATTACTGTATATTCTAGAATACTAAACAATATTTCTCTTACAGTTGGAGAAGGAGGCATTTGTTAAAGGAGTTCCTGTGGGCCAAACGTTAGATATAAAAATACCCCCTCCACGCCCCAAAAGGAAACCAAGCAATCCTTATCCTCGAAAGACGGGTGCTAGTACTCCTACTCTGCTTGTGGGACCGAAGGATGGCGGGATTTTGTCTGTCTCACCATCAGATTGTGAGAAATTGGACTCGGAGACGTCACCATTGCTCGAGGTTTCCTTCTTTATGTACTATTCAGTTGTATCGTGTTTGGCTTTTTTCTGTCATTTTCTCCCTAGCAATTTCAGTGACATTGTATGCATTCATTTTTAGGGAGCCAGTGGTGGACAGAAGCTAGCAAATTCAAAAGAGAATCAGGATGACAATTGCTCAGAAGTTTTTAATCTACCTCAGGAAGCTCACTGTTCCTCTATATCTTCAGCCAACAGAACTGTTGTTCCCACACCAGTGGCTATCCAGAATTCATGCTCCTTCAAGAAGTTTGTTCCTTCATTGAAAGAGGTAAGAAATTTGATTTCACCTTTACTGACCAATTTAGAGTTATGCACTGGATAAATCTAACTCCAAACAGGGAGTTCAGGATAATGGGCCAAGAAAAGTTTCTAATTTGGAGAACTGTGATCGTTCGCATGAGAAATCGGTTCAATGCAGAATGGATGGATATGATTGCCTGCCAGCGGATGAGATGCAAACTGCTCATAATTTCCCGAGGCATGTTCCAGTGCATGTTTTAGAT
This sequence comes from Rhodamnia argentea, assembly GCF_020921035.1. Classification (NCBI taxonomy): domain Eukaryota; kingdom Viridiplantae; phylum Streptophyta; class Magnoliopsida; order Myrtales; family Myrtaceae; genus Rhodamnia; species Rhodamnia argentea. The sequence goes on from NC_063158.1 coordinate 8,316,984, forward strand.
GCAAACCAACCAGAGTGCACTGAGGCCCCCTTGCAGGATGTGTCATTCCAGGACTCCACATTTGACCCAACTGGAGAAGTGAAAACACGCCTTAACCTATTCCCAATTCAAACTCCATCTGCAGCTAGTGAACATCAAAAGGATGCCCCAAGAATGGACCATCGATCATTTCCGGCTTTTCATCCTCCCTTTAACCCAGTTCACCATAATGAAGATGACTATAGATCATTCCTCCACCTCTCATCCACATTTTCGAGTCTCATTGTATCAACACTGCTACAGGACCCTGCTGCACATGCTGCAGCTAGCTTTGCTGCCTCAATTTGGCCCTACCCTAACGTGGAAAGCTCTGCAGTAGATTCTGCCGTAGGTACTCCAGGAACTTTTCCATGTCAACCGTCGAGCTCCACTCCAAGCATGGCTGCTATAGCTGCTGCTACAGTGGCTGCTGCATCTGCATGGTGGGCAGCCCATGGGTTGCTCCCTCTCTGTGCTCCTCTTCACACTGGATTTACATGCAATCCTACATCTGCTACTACAGTTCACTCTCTGGATACTAATCAAACTCCAGTAGTGGAAAAAGAGAGAAGAGAGTGCACCTTTGAGAACCCACGCTCACAAGAGCATCTGGACTTAGAGCATTCTGAAGCACTGCAAGCTCAAAACTCCGCTTCCAAATCACCTTTAGGGTCATTGTCAGACTCTGAGGATAGTGGAGGGGCAAGGTTAGATACTAGATCGAAAGCTGCTGATCATGAGAAGGCTGCAGTGGAGACTGATTTCCAAGAAAACAAATCAAAGGCAGGAAAACCAGTTGATCGTTCGTCGTGTGGTTCAAATACAGCTTCTAGCAGTGAAGTCGAGACAGACGCATTAGAAAAACAAGAGAACAGCAAGGAAACACCAAAAGATCCTGATCCGAACCAATCCATTCTGGAGTACTGCAATCGTCGCTGTAGAAGCACCAGCAATGTGACTGACTCTTGGAAGGAGGTGTCTGAAGAGGTGAGCAATGTTGGTCTTTGAATGAAGTTATTACAATTATGATATTTCCCTTGTCATCCTCTCTCATTATGTGAAAATTATCAGGGTCGGCTGGCTTTTCGGGCACTTTTCTCCAGAAATGTTCTGCCACAAAGCTTTTCGCCTCCTCGTGATATGAAGAACAAAGGGCAGCAGGACAATGTCAACGAAGATGAGCAAAATGATGTAGAGGTAGATAAAGATGTATCAACGTTAGACCTCAACAGTAACATGCATATGTCGCGATCCTTTCATCAAGGTTCTGAGAGGTCTGGAGTTGTTGACCATGGTGACGAGGGGCTTCTGACAATTGGGCTAGGTCAAGGAAAGCTTAGGACTCATCGAACTGGATTTAAACCTTACAAGAGGTGCTCAGTAGAGGCCAAGGAATCCCGGTGGCCAAATGTAAGCAGCCAAAGTGAAGAGCAAGGGCCCAAGAGAATACGCTTGGAGGGGGAGCCTTCGATGTGACATTCCATACTGCATGCATTCAATGAGGGAAAGCTTTGTTGTTGTATGCTTATTCTCGGTGGTATCTATTCTCGTTTCTCTGTTAATTTGCAGCTCACGAAACTTTTCGTGTTACGTGTGTGTACTAATGTCTATTTCCACATAGTTCGTATATTGAACTTGAACCCACGCAACTGCATTCGAAACGTTTTCTGAATAGAACTTCTTAAGGATTCCTCTGTACGACTTTGTGAACTCTTTCCTGCAATGATGTTCTTGCTATGTCATATGTCAGAATTGTTTCTCCTCGCGAACCCAGTCTTTTAAAAAATCAGTTTTTGAACCGACACAAGTCCTATGTTGGAGAACATCTTGCTTTAAAACTTTGAAGAAATTTGTCAATTTGTTCTTTACGGATCATAGCAAGTTACTTATGGCACATGTTCATCTTATTAGTCATGAAAGTCGTCCACCCAAAACAGGATGTTCTCCAGCTGGGTACTGATTGTTTCGCAGGACAAGATCTCCTGGATTTGCTTAGGTCATTTATATTTGTCTTGTAGGGAGGTAAACTGTTGGGACCATTCAGATTAAATTTCCCAATGGATGTGTACCTATCAAAAGAAATAGTTCGTGAATCGATGTCAAGAGTTTTAAGGTAACGGGCATAGAAAACTATTATTAAGGCTTGGGTGACATCAAAACATCCATCTTTAGAAAAGAAAACGAGGGAAGTATAACCAAGGAGTCACTGAGACTTGCAAATATTTTCGATAAACGCTTTAATGAATTAGACCACCCTTTGCGCAAAAGGAAAAAGAAGCCAATTCATTGTCGGGAACAAATGGACAGCCGAAACTCCAGAGGGCGTTAAGACACAGTTTGTTTCGGTATATATGCTATTAAAAGTATGTCTCGTGTTTGATCCCGTTATAAAGGAATAAGAAAACTTCTTTCCTTGTTGGAGTGTGCCAATTTCATGCTGAGTTCAGTGTTTTGTGTTTTGGATAGGGAGCGGCGAGCATCCTTAGTAGAATGACAGTCCAACAATCAAAGGCCAGCCACGAAATTTTCGTGAGGCGACTTCCTAAATCGGTTGCAATTTTTAGCACTATTTTTTTTTTTTTTGAACTTCTACGTTTCCTTATTATAAGCTCAAAGTAAGAGATAAAATTATAAGAGGATCCACCAAATCATTTTTCTTAAATATAAAAAAAAGAAAAAAACAAATTAGATATCGGTATATAAATAGTTACAACAAGAAAAAAATATCATCACTTACTAAAAAGAAATCCTTAATGTAATTATAAAATTTAAATGATAAAAAGTACACTTAAAATGATGGCTTTGTAACTAAAACGAAATCATTGTGCGATAAAGCACATTCTCATTCCTATCACTCAAATCAAAATGCTCTAAAAGGACTCTTCGGTGATCTAAAATTAATGCAAAGGGCGCGACGCCCTCGCCTATAGGTTTAGGACCTTTTGTTTTTGACACTATTGGTTCACTTTAGACGCAGGTGGAGAAAGACAGTAGCTTGCTTTCCCGGTCTTTCCTTTTTCATTCACGATCCTTTGTTTAAATGTGGTCGGGTCAATCAAAGCGTTGATTTCGGGCCACATGATCCGGCCCAGTGGAAGGAATTGCCGGTGCAGGCGTGGACGCGGACGTCAGGATCCGTCCGTTCGGCTCACCACCCCCACCACCCTCCCACTGACTGACTCTGGCCGAAACTTCAAAACGTTGACTTTGGACTTGGGCAAGCATAATTTAAGGAGGAGGAAGAGGAGACTGTAGTCCGCACATCGGTTGGATCTCCATCTCATCTTCCTAAGCTCAACTCTACGCATCGATCCGTCACTCAGCCCCAGCTCAGGTAAACATCATACGTCGCTACTCCACTTATGGCCATCTTCGTTGGTTCCACAGTCCTCCGGTGTCGTTATGCATGGGTTTTACCTGCCTGCACAGCTCTTTTTTGCTTTCTCCGGATCCGAAGTCCGAGCAGAAATGAGCGGTGAGGCAATTGCAAATGAAGGAGGTGAAGGAAGCCAATCCCAACCTCAGAATCAGCGACCCGTTCCTCGCCTGAACGAGAGGATCCTTTCCTCACTGTCCAGGAGATCTATCGCCGCCCATCCTTGGCATGATCTCGAGATTGGTATTTTGCCCCCTCTCCTTTCTTTCTTCCTTTTTGATGATGATAATCCACTCCCCTCTCTCATTCTTTCTCGTCTGCAGGACCTGATGCTCCCAACATTTTCAACTGTGTAATGTCTTCGTTCGTCTCCCCAAACCCACACCCCACCCACCCCCCCCCCCCCCCTGTCTTTTCTTCCTTTCTCTTCATAAAGCAGAACACATTCTTACTTGCCACTTGTGCTGTTTTGGTCACGACAGGTTGTTGAGATAACCAAGGGAAGCAAGGTCAAATACGAACTTGACAAGAAGACTGGCCTCATTAAGTTATGACCCCTTTCTCTTACATCCCACCTCTTTTCCAGCTCCTTCAATCGAATAGTTTCTGCAATGGGAGCGAGCTCCTGGATCCATCAAAACTGCAGCCCCCATTCTTGTCTGGTAACCCACCTTTTCTTTTTTTCCTCAGGTTGACCGGGTGTTATATTCTTCAGTTGTTTATCCTCACAATTACGGGTTCATCCCTCGCACTTTATGCGAAGACAATGATCCGCTAGATGTGTTAATCCTGATGCAGGTAATCCCTCTCTTTTTGGGGTTATGGACAAGAGACCTATCATTTTGATTCAGCTCAACCCTCAATGAGAAGATTAGTGTTAATAAATGACCACATCTCAACTTTTTAACTTGTCAACTATTGTTTGGGAATTGCTTGATAAGCTGCATCAGCTGAAGGCTTTTAAGTTGCTGAATTTCGAGAATAGCTTGATGTACCCTATGATAAGTCTACGGGTAGGGTAAACCCCCAACAACTTTTCCTTCTTCTCAAATCCTTTACGAAGGAAGGTATTTTGTCCCCAAGGCCTTTGTTGCGAAACATAAGGAACTTATCTACTGAGCTGGCCAGCACCTTTGTGTAACACTTGTACTTCGTAATTAAAAGAGTGACGCAGGGTATACAGATGAAATGAAATATTCGTGAAGTTGCTCAAAGAAATGCTATGCCATAGTTGCACTGAGTTGCCTTTGAAAAATCTGTTTGGCTTGGCCTTAGGGCTCGAGTGCAGACTGCAGTCTAGGTTAGAATTTAGTGGTATGTTACTGTTTGATGACAATTCAGCAGCATGTAATTGTTCATCTTCTATGATCTAATACTACCTTGAACAAATTGACTCTTGACAAACTATTCTATTATCCCTTTAATCTATGTTGTGTCCATATTCGGCTAGTCTTGAACCGTTTGCACCTATATTGCGGTATTAACTTCCGTTCATGATATTTTATTGCTTGTCATGCATTGCGAAGTGCTAACAACAAATTTTTTTCCAACTGAACTTGTTGACTAAGTATGTGCTTTCTAATAGGAACCAGTCCTTCCTGGCTGCTTCCTACGTGCAAGGGCCATTGGACTGATGCCCATGATTGACCAGGTACTCTAGTTAAGGTTGTTGGCTATACTGAATGAAGTGGCCAGGCTCTACTGGGAGTGTAAAAGAAGGCGCTTGTGCTTTGAATGCAGGGAGAGAAAGATGACAAGATCATTGCAGTATGTGCTGATGATCCGGAGTACAAACACTACACGGACATCAAAGAGCTTGCCCCCCATCGCCTTTCGGAAATCCGCCGCTTCTTTGAAGATTGTATCCTTTTAAGAGTGAGCAATTTCTGTTTGTCATGGGAGTTAGGTGATTGTTTACTGTAAACTTGTGCCCTTGAGATGTGGAACAGACAAGAAGAATGAAAACAAGGAGGTAGCTGTCAACGACTTTCTCCCCTCAACAACTGCCATTGAAGCCATCCAGTATTCAATGTGAGTTGATAATGAAACATGCCAAATAAAGTTTTGTCAATCTTAGTGTTTGCTGGGTTATCATACTGGTTATTGTTTCTAAGAATATGCTGCAACAAGCCGGATGGTTAGTTATAATTTCGTTAGGAACATCACCTGCAAAAAATTACTTCTATGGGCATTTTTAACAGAAAGTGGTTCCCCTGGAAAGGCGAATACTTATGCATCTGAGATATCATTAATGAGTTGATTTGTTCTCATTGTAGGATGCAGCTACTATCCCTTCTTGTGAATGTTTTTTCTTGTTTTACTGAAGAAATAAATTACAAAATCTTTTGAAATGTTTTTGTCAATTATTTACGACGGTACATTTGCTAAAAATCATATTTCTAGCCCATCTGGGAAGATTCACTTTCTTGCCACATACGAGAATGCTGTCTCTAACAAGCGCACGCATGCATGCAAGAACGCTGTCTCTAACACGCGCACGCATGCATGCGAGCGTGGGTTGTGAGTGAGGAGATTTCATATTCAAAGTTGAAATTTTTGAATTGGTACAGGGACCTTTATGCTGAGTACATTTTGCACACCCTGAGGCGATAATATCGTGGGCTTTCTTTCAAGTCCAGCAAGACGTTTGACAAAGCAGTGGATGTAATGTTGTCAAGATCTGTTTTGGTTATGTTCGTGCTTGGTGTTATCTATCTCTGCCCCCTTGTTTGAACTTCTACTGAATAATCGGTGATGGTGGCATCCTGATCTAGTGGACTAATAATTTGCTGAAAGAATTTTGATGTGTAAGAGTTCTATGAACCATTGATTTTCTTATGTTTCTTGCTGATTTGTTTCAAACTGGTGTGTCAAAAGTCAGAAGCACGGTTTCAGTATGATGACAGTCTTCTATATTTATTCTTTTGGGGAAAAAGAAGACAAAAGTATAGTAGCTTACAGCTAATGGGGCATGGAGTGCCTGAACCTCAGTAGCTCTAGCTGGACCGTATTTGTTTCAGTTGGATCACTCACACTATGTTATAAAACTGAGTAGCGACGGAAGGGGGGTTGGACCATAATAGGGTTCCCCATCCTGATGGGGGATAAATGGGTTGCCGGGTACGGATTTGAGATCCTAAATACGAAAACATTACAGTACTTGGGGATGTACCTAATGGAACTTGACTTGCCATACGTAAAAGTCTCCTTACTCTTACAAAACCTAATATTACTCCTTGCACAAATGTAGTTTTTTCTTTCTTGAAATAGTCATCATTGCTAATCTTATGTTTTGCAATTCTTATTATCTTTTTACTATATTGTGATTGTAAATTTGAGTTGAGTTGCTATATATTAAATATGACAATCTGTATACGTGGAAATAGGCTTAATACCCTAAAAAACTTCCAACTTTAAATTCAATTCCAATTCTACACTAAATTTTCTTTGGTCCCATAAATAACCCATTTTCTCTCAACTTATTTTTGTCACATAAAAAACTACCAACTTTTCCTTCGAGTCCTAAATTTGTTCCTGTCAACCCTCCATCCAAAATTGCTCTTGACAATTGAGAGATGAAAAACTCTCGGTGCGAATTGTTGGAGCTTCCCGAGTCGAGTGTCTCAAGTGTGAGCTCTCTGACCATGAGAGATGAAAGACTCCTGAGCATTAGAGATGGAAGACTAAGCACAAAATCTAAGAATCTCAAGTGAGATGGAATGAAGCCTCGCTTAACAGTAAGAGTATTTGAAGAAAGGCAACCATAATTGCTCTAATTTTCACCCCAATGTCAAATTCCTTAAGATGTCATTTTAGCTAACATGGAGATTCATTTCTAAGGACATCCTTTTAGATTTGAAATTTGGGGAAAAACTAGCACAACGATATGGAAATCCCACATAACTAAGGGCAATTTGAACGGAGGGTTAACGGAGGCAGAGATAGTGGACTCAAGTAATGATAATAGTATCGATGAACCAATAACTTCATGGTGAAATTTGACTCCGTCCATTGCAAAATGAAAATGTTAGTATTTTACCACATTTGATAACATTTATCTTTTTTTTTTCCAAGGTTGTACTAGGCCATAACAAAGTATGACTCTTTTATGAATATATTGATTTAGCTACAATGAAAGGTGAACAATTGTAAATAAAATAAAATTGGAAAAGATATACTCACATAAAATGCACTTTTTATGAATTGATTAAAAATGAACTAATTCTGTAAGGAAAACTATTTATTTATCAACAATTCGATAACAAAATGACTTTCTTTATCAGACTAATTGCTTTTTTCTTAGTTCATAAAAATCAAACCAATTCAATAAAGATAAGCTAGTTTTTGCAAAATTGAGATCTATATATGTTAACATAACTGTTAGCGGGGTGGTGACATAACAAGAATATGAACAACGACGTATGTACATTGAGCTAATGGAACGGATTAGATCAGATAGATAGAGATTAGTTATACTAATTGTACAACCTAACATTGATATTTCATCTATATTTGAGTTTCGTATTATAAATAGACTTTAAAAAGCAAACGAACTATTGCTCGAGTTAGGGGTTGGGGAACCAATAGATGGTTGATACGTGACGTTTTGTAATGGGCACTAAGAAGCTTCTCTCTTGCTGCATTGGCTTTATTAGATATTAATTTCACAGTATGCCATCACAATTTTTCCAAATAGAATATTGCCATCAGATATGAATTGACAATTCTTGAAAAAACACAATCCTATCATTTGTCTCCAGAAGGGCCCTGCTCCTTTTTACTTTTCAATCAAGCTGATGGGGAAACATTTCATAAAAAAAGTTTCCAATCGAGCTGATGGGGAAACATTTCATAAAAAACATTTATTAATTCCTGTGTAATCAGCGCTCCTCTCCTATTTCTGGTACTCTCTCTATACCAAGAGAGTATATAACCAAGCAATAGTCCTTACAAAAATCCCCTTCCATGCTTATCCAGCGAAAGACCTCGTAATAAAATTTAAAAAACACACATCCCTGTAGCACTTGGTTGGGCAAGAGAACAAGAGAGGAAAAGTATCATAAGTTGCAAGCCCCCCATCTTTCTTCGAGTCCGGAGCATGAATGCATATTAAGGGCCATTCATAATATAATTTTAATGTCAAGAGAACCATTTGTTTAGAAGTTCCAAGAGAAGAACAGCAGCAGAGTCCTTCGCCTTTTTGACACTTGGCATGGGCTCCCCCACACATTCATCCGTCCATCCCCTGTCAGTGGTGTTTACACGAACGGCAAAAGTGAACCGCTTTGCATGTGCAGGGCCACCCTCATTTACACACCTGAAGGTGCATATAGATTGAACAATCAATGACCATATTTCAAAAGTTGCAATAACACAGGACAAATTCAGTCTCTTACCTATATAATGGCATTGGCCAGTTTCGACGCAAACATATGTCGTTTAGTGTCTGCCTCGTAAATGTTTGGTTACCATTTTTCTTCTTTCCATCAATGTTCACCTTAGGATCGGATGTCTCCCTTTCTTTCAGAACAGCAAGAGCATTTCGTGCAGCAAGTTTCTGCGCCATCTTTTTTTGCGGATTCTGAGCGACCCCAACCTGTACCCCATCAACAAAGACTTCAACTGTAGCCAAGTTGCCATTTCGAGAGGCCTTATACTCCAAGCCTTCAGCCTGCTGCTGGCAGCGTTCTTGCAGCTCCCTGACAGGATGCATGGGGAGTCTATCTGGAGTGACCATGGGTTGCAACAAGGGCTGAAAAACCTGTAAAAGAAAAATACAATGCAGTAATCCAGATTCTCTCTGTGTATTCACCTTCAACTTCCAACAGAAAAAAACAAACTTCAACTGTTTTCCGGAATCTTTTGTTTTTCATTTATCTTCCCTTTTTTTTTTTTTTCAAGTGGGCATTTCTGAAAAATAATGCTCATAGGTCAACCAGATCGAACTAACCTGCCACACGACAGCAGTATCATGTGCACTATCAAGGAATATAGCACCAGCAATGGATTCAACAATATCGCCAAGGACTTTTGGTGCTTTACAATCTCCTAAACCAAAAGAGTTGAAACCTGGCTTCGACAATTCATCTTGAACTTCCTTTACGAAGTCCCTGATCTGGAAAAAGGAGCCAAACAACCTAATAGTCATTACCCTCAGACAATTCAAACAATACTGCTAGCAGGTCATGTTGTATATCAAACAACCACAAAAGCAATTTAATGATATGATATTATGTCACAAGCAAGAAAAAAAGAAATGAAAACCTGCTTCTCCAAGGCACTAGACCCATGACGAAGGTGTAAATGGAGCTTGTGTTTAACCGCAACACGTGCAAAGTTTTCATTGTTTACAGCAGCAGCTCGTAAATCAGTCAAGCGGCCAGGCGGAAGATCAGTGTAAGTGAAGAACAAATGCCTTGTAATAAGATGATCCAGAACTGCATCACCAACAAACTCCAACCGCTGGTAGCAAGAGACTCCAGAAGATGGTCGTGAAGCATGAGTAATAGCTTCTACCAAGAGGCCTCTATCTTTAAACTTGACATTAAGGGCAGATTCTAAAGCATCAAAATTGACACTCCTGAGGATGCTCTCTGGCACATTTGATGGCCTGATTGCGCATTCTTTCTCATTATTATCAAACTCAACCCGTATTCCCACCCATTTCATGAAGTGATTGGCAGCATTCTTCTTACCTTCAACATAATACACCCCAATCAATGCTTCAACAACATCTGCTAGTGTCTTGCTAGACAGAACTCTGTAAGAACTTGAGTCACTCTCAACTTCACCATCTTCAATGCTGTCATCATCATACTCAGCCCCGTTTACAACTAACCCACCTCCAACTTCAGCAAGCGAATGCTCCACATCAAACAAGGATGTTTCATCCTTTGTATCCTCATCAAAGACAGGAAGCACTCCTGGTGCAGCCCATCTAGATGGAGCAAATCTATCCGCTTGGATAAAGGATTGAAGTCCTTTATTCAAAGCATATTCATACAAAACCATGTTACTCACCATTTGTTGCCTCATTCTGGTCAGCTGACCCTCATGCTTTTGTGGATATCTAAGAAATAAAAATTTGCTTACAACCCATTTTAAGTAAGCATCTCCCAGGAGCTCCGCTCTTTCATAACAGAACGTCTCCTGACATGAGGCTGCAGTCAAAGCCTCCAAGATCTATCGAGACAAAAGAGATGCATTAATAAGGTACACAAGACAGCAACTTTTTGAAAACTTAGAATATAACACACCTTCGAAGCAGGGACTGGATAATCTATTATATCCTTGAGTTGAATTGCAAGCAGTATGCTCTCTACCCTTCTCATTATTGAAGGTAATCGTTGAGCTCCACGAACAAGTGACCCGGGAAGTGGATGCACAAGACAGAGTTCAGGGGGGAGGAACACATAATATGTCCTGTCAAGAATTTCCTCAGATTCACCTTAATGAGACAGAAGAAGCAAATCTCATTAGACACAGAAGCAATAAACCTGCAACTTCTTCCACAGGTATCATAACCCAAAAATTAGAAACCAATCTAATCTAAGCCATCGTGATGGCATTGCAAAAATAATTCAATTTGATAAAATGTGACTTGCTAACGGGCACATTGATACATCTGAACAATCATTTATTAAAAGAGTGTGACTAAACGGAGCTGCAAATTAAAAATCTTATTTTGAGATGAGTAGACAATTTAGGGAAAATTCCAAATAAGGGCCTGAAGTACCCTCGTTATTTCAAATAAGGGCCTGAAGTGGATATCGTTTCAAATAAGGGACTGAAATGGCCATATCAGTCTAAAAAAGGACCTCAGCCCTCCCGCCTATGTTTCAGCTTTTTTTTTGGCATTTTATTTTTTAGTTTTTTTAGTTTTTTTATGATAAAACAATTAAGTCTAAAAGGAATGGAAAAGCACCTTCTGAGTGTTCGAATCTAGGCGAGAGTAGGTTCTTGCAGTATGACACTCCACGTCCTTTGATCAATGGTTGTTGTTTATAGACCAATTCAACTCCGTACCTGAAAGTCAAATTCATGAGAGAGAGAGAGAGAGAGAGAGAGAGAGAGAGAGAGAGAGAGACACACACACACACACACACACACACACACATATACAGGCGAGGGGGCAATCTTACTTTTGTCTGTAATAATCAGCATATGAGCTATACTCCAACGGGCCAAGATAGCCTTCTTTTCTTGGAAATGAGTTTTCTGCAGTCATATCATAACATATGGAGTCGACATAAAACCTCTTTCCAGAATGTGCAGCCGTCACAATTCTTCCCACCAAATCATTAGAATTTATGCAAGAATCAGCCATCATCAATTTGTCTTCAGATAAGTCCTGATTCTTTTCCATTTCAAAGGCATCTCTGTGAGGAATCAATCCAGCAGCTTTCACAACATCGAATTGTGCTACAGCTCCTCTAATCCCATAAGTTGGATGGGACTTGTGTCCAAAAGCCATACCGTGCCGCAACTTCCCAAATCCATACTCCCTTCTGTCCCCACCAAGAGTACGCTCGTTTGTACCCAGGTACACATCTGGCCTGGCTCTCTGCAGTGGATTGCTCCATGCATTTGTTCCAATAATTTCATTGACCAGATCCCAGTCAATCTCTTTAAGTGGATCTATAGATTTATCGCCAACCAAAGGGAGAAATAAATAAGCCTTCGCAGGATCCCATGGAGTGGTCGAAGGTTCAACATCCACATCCAGCACAATGCTCATCAATCTTACATGAAAGCTTTTAAGAGATTTTAACTATCCATCACCAGAAGGGGAAATTAGTTAAGCACTGAATAAACAACCAGATTAAAGTGAATATAAATAATTATAAAAAAAAGCATATACCTGATTCTCAGTTATACTAACTGAATGAATATAAATAATTATAAAAAAAGCATATACCTGATTCTCAGTTATACTAACTGAGCCCCTATAAAGAAGAGATGCCTTTGTTATCATGGTTCGAGCGATAAATAGATCCATGGACATCGATAACACCTAGAAAAAGCATGTGCATTTAGAACAAAACTCCACACTTCCTTCACAACTAAAGAATTTGAAACTATAAAGTACCTCTGCATCCAGCATATTTCCAAACAGTACAGCAAAGTCCGAAACTTGATTTAAAAACAAATCCTTTGTAGAGCCAATATTTTCACAGTTGACAGCATACATATGAAGATGAAGCAACTTGGAGTCACTGCAACCATCTCGTCCATGCAAGATCCATTCTCCCTAAAGAGTCAAAAAGCTTCAGAAGATGCAATAGGTAGTATTCATATGACAACCAGCGCAATTATATATAGCGCGGGGAGAGAGGAGGGGGGGGTGAGGGTGGTTGTGTTGGGGTTGGGTTTTGGGTTGTGCATAAAAAAAACATGTTTGGATGAGGTTGCACAGGGGAAATTCAGAAGAGGTGCTACAAACAACAGAACTTGTCCCATCTCAAATTGACCCGAGTCTAGCATAGTTTTACCCCAGCTGTTGAAGTCTGGGACTGACCTAGTTGCATAAATCAAATTGAGGAAAAACAAAAGTTGGCCAAGAATCATATGTTTAACTGTGCAAATCTCCAAGAAATGTTAATTCACTGATCAAATTGATTAATCAGACTGGAGAATGTAAGTATCATTTGAAGTCTTTAATATCTCATGAACCAAGGCGCATACTTGAAAAAGAAATCCTAAGCTACAGTAAGATACTTAATGCAAGGATGGGCGACTTATAAGAACAGAAAGGACCACTCTTGATGTCAACAGAACGTATGAATAAATTACGGGTATAGAATTAAGGCAATAACAAAGTGATAGGAATTCATATCATCCAAAATGTTCCGTGATGGCAACTATCGAACCATTAATAACAACTGATTCACCAACTGAGACTGTTAGCAAAAAACAAAATGAACTCACCAACACCTTATTGACGATGTGCTTGAACTTCTAAGAATTTGCAACTCTGATTAGATAGATAACTAAATTAAAACAGCCTCAGTAAACTAATCCCGTAGATTCTCTTGATTATAGATTATATCCCTGTAGAAACATCTCAAGCTGAATAGCTGATACATCCAACCGAGTTTAACTTGGCAATCTATTATATATACTTGACCCATAATAGATTCAGGGAACATCGATTCTACACCAACTTAAAAAGGGCTAAATTGTGAACATGATTTAATGTGCTTTTTTTATTTTCTATTTTTGCAGTAAGCTAATTACCTACATTTGCTGTTCTCTTTCACTACTAGTACATTGTGAATTGCTGTTTGCTGAAAATGTTGGCTTTTGCATGAAAATGCAAGATCTAATATCTGATGCAACATTGGAGCAAGGTGATCCCATTGATGGTAACTCAAGAAAAGGAAGTCGTAGACTCAATCTTGTGAGGACTTAAATTAAAGCAATGTTTCGTTTGAAGCTGAGTTGGATTAGCAGGAGAAATAGAACCATGCTGATCAGTTACAAATCATATGAAAACTATACGCTATTCTTGATCAATTCCAAACCATGCTGATCAGTTCTGGTGGAACGAACAAGGTCAACCCAAACTGGGTTTGCAAAACCATATTTGGCAACTTCAGCAGAAACACAGGCAGTGGGACTTGGGGGTACCCAAACAATGGATAGATCAGCAGATAAGAAAAAATTTAAAGGAGAGAAGCAACAATTCGCAGGCTCCTCTCCTAACTTTTCCAAACAGAGTGCTTTTAAGTGCAACGCACTTGGTAGCCAGCTGCTAACTTGCCATTCCTATTCTTAAATTCCAGTTGATAACTTATCGATTGTTATAAACACTGGAAAAAACTATTTTCTTTTTGAGAGAGATCTTATTAATCTGTTTTTTAATGCTAATGTTACTATTCCTTTAATTTTTGCTTTCTTGTTTTGGGTGGGAGCAGGGTGGAAGGTGTCAACCAGATAACTTTGGAGGTGAAGGATGACCTCCCTGCCAGCAGTATGAAAGTGCACCCAGTGGGCCAGACAAAACTGCTGGTCCGTGCTAGATCACAGGGCCAAGCAGGCTTCATCTCATCACGGTGGAGGGAAATTGAACCCTTTCAACTTGGTCGAGGGGTACATTTCCCAAACCATCCAACATTTTCTTCATAGGCATTAAGCAAACTCTTTTCCAATGACCTCTTAGAATAGCCAACACATTGCGAAAATCTAAAAGCTAACTAGAATGGTCATAGAATGTTTCCACATGGGAATGTTCACCAAGATTGAATTGTCAGAGAGCTAGGAAATCATGCTGCAAAATGTAATTATGAAGTAACCCAGATTCCCTTGTTATAGAAACCAACAGCTACAGCAATAAGCATTGCATGCATGGCGTATTTACCTGGAGGATGTCAGCCACACCCTCGGGATAAAACTCCCTGTGCCGGGCAGTGCCAGGAAGAGGATCTCCTTCATCATTCTGGTCAACATTATTCCCTTCTTCCCCGCTTCCTTTATCTGGTAATAGCATGTCAGTGAATGCTCCCATCTCATGGAGCTTCTTGCAAGCAGCCAAGCAAACAGCCTGCATGTCAGAAATAATTTTGTCAGATCCTGATGAACCTGTATCTTGAGCTTGAGTGATGGAGAGAGAAAGACCACATGCCTGTTGTGCAAGCCGCATTGAGCCACATATAGGTCCCTCAAGTTTTTCAAAAGGCGCATTGCAAGGGAGCTGAAGCCTGCAGGAATATTCGGTGGGACCTCCTGGTCTCTCATGCCTCTCCATGATAAATTCAGGACGAAGAATTGAATATCTGAAGTGGTGAATGAAATTTTAGGCAGAAAGAAAGAATTCTCTGTACTTAAAAGAAAATATGGAAAAATCATAAATTGCATCTATAATTCATCCACCATTGCACTTTGCATCTTGAAATTATGTAAAGAAAAATTGCTAGAGGGTAAGCTACAATACGTGCATTTAGGAAAAATCAAAAGCTGATTTTTAGATGTTTAATTTTTTTCTCTAATGTGAACAATCATTACACTTACCTCTATTTCAACATATTGAATAGGTAACTTTTTCTATTTGTGGTAATGCGTAACAAGTGCACTTAGGGCATCTTCAAAAGAAGCGTTGGAAAAATCACAACTTGCATCCTACAGTTCATGCCACTATTATTATATACACCTTTTGTCCATCAATTTCATGCACAGAAAGTTTCCTTTACCCAAAGTGCCCAAGGATATCATCATAACTATTGGAACTCATTTTTCCTGATAAAAACTCGAAAATGACCCGTTCAACGCCTGGGATCTTGAGAATTGTATGATGATTTTGTTCACTTTTGAATTAGAATTTCATCCTTCATCGTGTTACATGATCCACTCCCAATCATACTGCATAAAGTGAAACGAACTTCCTTATTCTCCATGCCACCATATACAAAAATATTAAGCTTGATTATCCATAAACTCAGGCTCTTTGACTGTTTATATAAAGATTTGTCAAGCCAAATATTTGGATTGTTGACATTATCCAAGAAAAAAAAATTAATGCTGGAGCCACCAATTACGAATTTAGCTAGTCTTTTGCTAGGTCATAAGCTTAGTGACCTATTTCATGAGTTTAGATTAAAAAATAAGGTAATTATCATAAAATGGTTCTTATATATTTTTTTGTTATCGTAGATGAGCCTATGGAACTCTGCCAATGTATGTTTACATAGCTTGTCCCAAGCCAAGGTAAAGGAGGAGGCTTGCGTCGGGCGTAGTGAGCCGGTTGTAAAAAGAGCTATTTTTTTGATAAAAGTTTCAAAGATAGAGTTGTTGATGTTAAGAGAACATGAGATAGGATTATTTTGGTTAAGCTAGTAGTGGGAGACTTGGTTTTGAATATCTTTAGTGTGTATGCCCCCCAAGTTGCACTGCAAGTATCCAATAAGAACAGATTTTGGGAAGATCTAGAGGAGGTTTTAAGGGGGATATCACGTGAGGTGAAGGTATTCATAGGAGGAGATCTAAATGGCCATGTTGGTCAAAGTAGTGGAGGTTTTGATAGAGTTCGTGGAGGATTTGGCTATGGGACTATAAATGAGGCTGGCGAAGACATCTTAAGCATCGCATCAGCTTATGATTTGATGTTGGCAAATACCTTCTTTAGGAAAAGAGAGACATCTAATCACTTTTCGCAGCGGTCAAAATTGTAGCCGGATTGATTTCTTTCTTGCTAGAAGAGAGGATAGAGCCTCGTATGTAGATTGCAAAGTCTATCCTGGAGAATGTGTAGCTACACAATGTAAGTTGGTGGTCTTCGAGGTTCGGTATAACAAAGTATAGAAAATGCAGAGAAGTGCTCGGAATCCCGGAATAAGATGGTGGAAGTTAAAAGAGTAAAAACAAACATATTTCAAGGAAAGAATGCTTCAGGAAAGACCGTGGCAACTAGAGGGCGAAGTAAATATGATGTGGAATGAGATGTCTAATCGCATCCAGAGAGTGGCAAGAGGGGTGTTAGGGGAAAATAGAGGGAACGGACATCAAACAAAGGAAACTTGGTGGTGGAATGAAGAGGTGCGGAAGGCAATTAAACAGAAGAAGAAGTGTTTCAGATGTTTGCATAAATGTCCTAATGAAGAGAATTTGCAAAAGTTTAGATTGGCGAGAAAAATGCCAATAAAGCTGTGCGAGAGGCTAAAGGCAAGGTTTTCTCCGATATGTACAAAAAACTTGGGAGCAAAGAGGGAGAAAAAGGTATCTATAGGCTTGCAAAGATAAGAGACAAGAAAAATAAAGACTTGACACAAGTTAGATGCATCAAGGATGAAAATAAAAAACTCTTAGTAAGAGATGCAGAAGGTAAGGAAAGGTGAATGAGCTATTTTAACAAGTTTTTTAATGGAGAGAGCAATAGAAGTGAGGTGGATTTGGAGGACACTTCTGATGATTTAAACAGAAGGTTAGTGCGTAAAATTAGAGCGCATGAAGTTAAGGAAGCATTAAAAAATATGAAAACTAGTAAAGCCTTGGGACTCGATGGTGTCCCTATTGAAGTGTGGAGATGCTTAGGAGATGTGGCAATAAGTTGGTTGGATAATCTTTTTAACAAGATTCTCCAAATTAATAAGATGCCCGATGAATGGAGGAAGAGTATGCTTGTGCCTATCTACAACAAGGGGGATATCCAGAATTGTTGCAACTATAAAAGCATTAAGCTTATGAGCCATACAATAAAGTTGTAAAAGAGAGTTATTGAGCATCGTTTAAGAATAGGGACCAAGGTTTCTGTAAATCAATTTGGATTTATGCTAGGAAGATCTACCATAGAGGCTATCTTCTTGATACGACAGTTGATGGAGTGATATTGAGAAAAGAAGAAGGACCTACATATGGTGTTTATTGATCTCGAGAAGGCGTATGATAGGGTTCCAAGAAAGGTTCCGTGGTGGGTTCTTGAGAAGAAAAAAGTACCTTCAAAGTATGTAGAGGCAATCAAGGATATGTATGATGGTGTTACTACATGTGTGAAGGCTTGTAATGACACATCACGTTATTTTCCAATCACAGTAGGCTTACATCAAGGTTCTTCTTTGAGTCCTTTAACTTTTTGCCCGAATTATGGATGAGCTAACAAAAGATATCCAAGATAAGGTGCCATGGTGTATGCTATTTGCAGATGATATTGTGCTTATTGATGAGACCAGAGCTGAGATTGGCGCTAAATTAGAATTATGGAGAAGCACGTTAGAGTTTAAATGATTTATGTTAAGTTGAAGTAAGACCAAATACATGAAGTGTGAGTTTGACATAGCAAGAGGAGGAGATTAAAAATCCATGAATATGCTCGGACAAGAGGTACCCAAGAAAGATGCTTTTAGATATCCGGGATCAATATTGCAAAAGTGGGAGAAATTGATGAGGATGTAAGCTATAAAATCGGAGCGGGTTAAATGAAATGGCGCAGTGCATCGGGGTTTTTGTGTGATTGCAAAATCCCTCTTAAGTTAAAAGGAAAATTTTATAGAATAGCAGTAAGACCCGCAATGCTATACAGAGCTGAATGTTGGCCAACACAAAGACAACATGAGCATAAACCGAGAGTAGCGGAAATAAGGATGTTAAGGTGGATGTGTAGTTATACGGGGATGGATAAGATAAGAAATGAATATATTCGACAAAAAGTTCAAGTAATACTGGTGGCGGAAAAGATGAGAGAACATAGATTGAGATGATTTGGGCATATTCTTCGAAAATTCCTAGATGCTCCAAAGAAGAACGAAGTTTGTTACCGAGAGCATGACATAAAGAAAGGAAAAGGTCGGCCAAAACTTACTTGTGGGAAAGTAGGAAAAACAAGATTTAATGAAGTGAGAAATAGATTGGCGTATGGTTTGTTTTAGGATGGAGTAGAGGAAAGCTATGAACATTGTCGAGGGGCAGAATTCCTATGTTCTAGACTGTCCGTTTTAGTCCTTTTTCCCTATATATCTTTTTATATATATAATATATATTATATATATATTTTTATTTTTATATAATTATTTCTTTTTTCTCAATCGGTTTTGCTTTTATTTTATTTATTTTTGGGTTCATCGATCACCGATCCCAACTAGTTTGGGATAAAGGTGATGTTGATGTTGATGAAACTATGGCAATTAATTTAATCTCGTAGCCTTATATTTTACTTTGCCGCAATGTATTGTTTTGTCTCTATAATTTCATCCCCAGAAAGCTATTTCCTTGTAGTGCTATAACAACTCTCTATATTTCATTTATGAGGATACCTTTGTTCTTTTGTTGCTTCTTCTTCAATGCGGAATAGAAAGTTTGGAATTAACCTACTAGGGTTATTGTGAACATAAGGTCGATCAAAACTTCGAATTATGAATTCAAACTTATTACTTCGGTTGATGTTAAAAATTGAAAATCCAATAAACTGATAATATTGGAGATAAACCATATTGAACCCCAAACATGTAAAATATTCAAGAAGTACGGACCACATTTTTAAGTATCAACTATTTTTAGTTGAACGGATGTTTGTGCTAGGATAGAAAATGGAGCAAGAAGGAATATTTCAAAGGAAAACCTCATTAGACATATCTCAACAAAAGATATTACCCATTAGTACTTATATTCAGCTAATTAAAATCTATTTTTCTTTCTCGTATATAGGTTAGACAAAAAGGAAGTATATATAAAGTGCAAGATTGGGAAAAAATATATTTCATTAAAATAATCCTCAAGAAATCACATAATTTCTGCCCAAAACCCAACTCATCCTGAATACGTGAAATTAATTTTGATATCATAAATTAGACAATGGAACAATGTGATATATAAACACATGGTCTCAATGAAAGAACTATTTTAGTATTAGATGGTGGCGACGATTTCTTATCATGTTAAATTTTGTTTAGCTAAGTTAATTATGTTTAAAGGTTAGGATTCCAACATATAAGCAAATCGTCAATGTCTTTAGAGAGAAAACATGTATTCTTGTCATAATTCAATAGGTGCCCACTCTAAAACAGAGACAAAAAAAAATTCTAAAGGAACTTTCTAGCCAGTTCACATGTGGAAATAAAAGTAATTAAGAAGAAAAAAATTAAGCAGCAGTGTGCTACCCCAAAAACCAAAAACACCACAGCCTACTGCTCCAAATTTTATTTGAAGTAAAATTCAAGAACGATTTCTATTCAATTGCCCAGTGACAAAAGATATAAAATGAAAAAGAAAAAGAAAAGGGTGGCCTTAATCTTGAAAACCACCTACCAACTCTCAATATGAAAAGGAAAACTTTTGAAGATGGCCACATCATCTTAGTCCTGCAACCATTATTTTAAGTATATAGAATGAGACTAGTTTGGCCAAATAAGATAATTCATTGACCCATTCACTCCCTCCTCTGCTCACTCTCTTCAATTCTTTTCCAATCTACGGATGCCTTCATCTCAACAACATTAAGATATAACAGCATCAGAGTAATTTCATCATCAGACCAACAGAAGAGGGAAGGATGTAAAAAGCAACTCTTGAACTCCAAAGATGCAAAATAAAATTCCACCCACACTACATGATGAAAAGTGTAGTTTTCCCACAACAATTATATCATACCTGTCGCTCGGAAGCTGAGAGCAGTAGAAATGAATAAGTCCCACAGCAGAGTTTAAGCTGACGATAGCACCAGTTGACTCTACCTGGTACACTGTACCTAGTATAGCCTCCTGTGAAATTAACCTGGATGCGTCCTTTACATGACTAAGGTCAGTTCTTTCAATTGCTTCTTTTCGCAATGTCTCCTCACTATTCCTTGCATTCCTCAAAAATGCTGCATGGGACAAATTCCCCCTAGGAAAATAAAACATCTGAAGTTTGAGTTCACTCAAGTCGACTAGTGCCGCATAAAAAAAAATGCATTTACACAAACTTGAAATATGCACCTCTCAACCATCAAGATGTAATCTGACCCGGGCTTTCTAGCACGGCCACGTGACTGAATGTACGCCAAAACAGTTTTTGCAAGGTCAAATCGAATTACAACATTGCATTGCCGTATATCAAGACCTTCCTCAGCTACGCTAGTTGCAACCAGCAATGTCACCTACAAAGATGCTGTGTTAAATCAGAATAGCTACCAAATACCTCAGCTCTTCACAAAGTGCAGTCTTGAGTTGTTAATCAAACTTACACGACCGTCTCGGAATTTGGCAATAGTCTCCTGCATTTGGCATGTCCTCATCTCCTGACTATTATTATGCCCAATCAAGCTCGCACATTTAATAAAACTTAAAGATGGAAGCTCTGCAAACACCTGAATGCTTGGATGAACACAAAACAATATGAGAAACCTGTAAAGGAAATGCAATATAGAAGAGTAGGTGATGTTTTTAGGTCGAACCTTAGGAAGCACCAAAGCAGCGACAACACGCTCAACAAATATTATTGCCCGAAAATCCTCTGTATGTTGGTATTCGAGAAGTATTTTAATTAATGCCTGCACTTTTGGCGTCACCTTTCCATCGGCCACAGCTGCTCCTATTATGACATCCACATGCTCTCCACCAGAAACAGCTGTATCAAAATCAAATCCAAACATTGAATCAAATAGTATCCAACTTCACGAAGTGCTTTTCCAGATATTTAAATTTTAAAATTGCATCTAACTCGCACATATAGGCGCGATTCTTTTCCTAAGAATATACACTATTGCATATCCTTAACTGCTGGATATGTGTTTTATAACCCATGAAGATGAATCTGCTACATTCACTGCATTCACATCTCAGTCTAAAGAACATACACATTGAAATAATTCATTATTACCAACAACAACCATGAAACATAATAGCACGTGTGCCCATTCATATTTGTTGATAAAGAATAAGGGCTTTCATAGAGAGACAAAAACACTGTGCATTAGAAAGAGAGACAAACGGAAACTAAAACATCTTTGATTGTTCTTTTTTTAATTTTATTTTTTTATTTGCAACTCAACATTTTGAAGCTGTCCCAAACAACAAATTGTTTTGATTTAAGAAAAACGAAAAAGAAATATTTAAGTGACTACAAAATTAAAATGTTGATATCTATCTGTATTTAACAATTCAAGGTGTTTGCCATAGTAAGAGTCAAACGGCAAAAGTAAAATTAAAAAAGAAACTGTTAAACTATATGTCACCCAAAACATACATTAAGACTAGACAGAATTAAAGCAAGTCAATGTATAAAATAATCCAACAGGAGCTCAAGTTCTCCAAAATAGTGGCACGCTCAGATTTCTTTGAAAATGAATTAACCCATTAAGGCATTGTAACTACTAATAGCATGTCATAGAATGACCTAAACACCTTTGAAGAGCTGAAGATATGACTCCACAGGTTGAGAGAATGAATCCACATTGAGAGATAAGAGAATTCACCAGAAACACATTGCGCACATGCACAAGAAGAGAAGTTCCTCCAGATAGAATAAAAGGCAATAGTTGGCACTACTTTTAATTATGGGAAACAAATTATGCCACTATCTTTAACATTTGTTCCATCATGAAGATTTACTTCTATATTCCTCCCTCTTTGTTTGCTTGCAAAATTATCATGTAATGTTTCTTTTACCTGGAGTTCACACCAGTCACGAGGGATGATAAGATACAACCTAAAGCATTATATCTCGATTTGGAGAATATTATGATGCGGCAACACATTTTATCACAGTGCAATTGACTTGGTGCCCTTTTTCCTACATAGTGTGTCAATGCTGTGTGGCAATATCGTGATTCATTTGCATCATTGAAATCACTATAAGCAAACCTCAGGGATTTCCCGCGCATCAGAAAAAGGAAAGGCAGTCCTCTAAAACCTCCAAAAGATAAACAGAGATTACTTCTGGATAAAATCAAAATTAAGGGTCTACTCACCATGACTGTCAGGAAGCTCTCCTTCCTCTATCTCATCAATATCAGTTACATCCAACATGACACCACTTCCTACAGATGTCGTATCTTTATCAAGAGCAGCCCCCTCTGACAGTTGGCATTGCAAGAGAGATACAACTTTACTTAGGAAGGATTCCTGAAACTTAACATCGAGCTGGTAATTTGTTCTCTCATCATTCTGCAAAGCAGTCAAAAAGGATTGCGCAACCTGGAAAAAAGGGCCTTAGCTAGCTGTGCAAGTTATGAAAAATCAAAGGAAGAACCGCATATTAACTTGCCACCACCTTGTAAGCACACCATTGTCCCAGCTCACCAAGAGCATAATTGATTGCTCTAAGCTTTTGTAATAAGTTAGCAGCACCATCACTCTCTGTTCTTTCGGAAACACCATAAACTTGGCGCAGTTCTTCCTTTGCACCTGCATCACGAGCACCCATAAATTGCCACTTGCTTCTCCTTGAACTAGATTGTGCGGCTTCTTCAACTGCCACTTCCATTTGTTTTATTTGCTCATGGAGGGACCACAAACTAGACGCTTTATCATACTCTACGACAACTTCAGATGGCATCGGAACATGCTTTTCCAGCTCCTTTCGATCTTTTATGGTACAGACAACAGAATCAAGCTTGCTTTCAAGATTCCTAATCTTGATTGCACAATCCACTTGACTTGACACGCCTGAAATATAATAAAACCAGTAACTTTTACTGCTATGAAATAAGAATGTACTTGCATATAATTCTCAATCTTTAACTGCTCCAGAAAAGATATTATCTCAAAAAGATAGTAATTGTCAAGGTAAAATCTACTTCTACATGTACCCTTTAAATTAACAGGTGAAGCAGTCATTCCAAACACAGACGGTCTCTTCTCTTTGGGTGTTGTATGATAGAACTCGGACATCACTAAGGAAT
The DNA here is from genome assembly GCF_020921035.1 of Rhodamnia argentea. NCBI lineage: Eukaryota > Viridiplantae > Streptophyta > Magnoliopsida > Myrtales > Myrtaceae > Rhodamnia > Rhodamnia argentea. The sequence goes on from NC_063158.1 coordinate 8,340,683, forward strand.
ATGGATGTTTCTTCACAGCATGATGGCATTCATCCAATATAAGGAGATTTATAGCTTCCATTTTTATTATACTGTGCCTTAGGATGTTCAACAGAATTTGAGCAGTCATCACCAAAACCTGCAATAGAAGGAAGAGACTTCAAACATGTAAGCATCACCATCATAACTGGAAAAAGAAAACCAAGAAAGCCTAATTAGATAAACCTATTGCGCTAAATAAATGGACCTACAAGAAAAGACCTAAATATCCTAAAATTGAAGACAATAAACAATAAGCACTGTTTGTGCTGCAGTTCTGTAATTAAGCAGAATCATCAAAAGCGTCTCTCTTCACCCTTTCCCCAGTGAAGCAATATGGCTTCCCACTATTCCTAACAGTTTTTTTTTTTTTTTGGGTTGGACCTCTGTGCGGGATAAAACTACCATTGAGCACCTCAGAAAACAAACTTTCATTCTCATGGATTGATGTTGCATATGCAAATATTTCAATGACCCTTCTTTGCCTTCATTACTCTTATGCTCTCAACTCGTGGAATATATCCCTGTGCTTTTGCTCCTTCATATGCTATAACCATTATTCATCTCTTACAAAGCCTTTGTGGATAGTTGAATCTCATAGAAATCGTGTAAGGTTGTACCACCTCGCCGTAGCTGGAGTATTTGGAGAGAGCCACGTAAAATAGTGCATAAAGGAATGATGCTTCTATTGCAAGTGTTTTATCTTCTTTGATCCAGCACTATCTACTATCTAAGCATGGGGCTGTTCTTCTCCATCCCAAGAAAAGACATAAAAAACCTCGAAAAGTATGTCCGGCAAGGCATCACTACATACTTATCCACTAAAAGTCACGTCTTCACGTTTATAGTTATTTCATGTAACAACTCTCGCTAGAGTGAACACTGCCAAGAATTTGAATGGCAAATAACAGAAGATTGTCAAGAATATAAATAGCAGAACTACCTGCTTTGTCTCAAACTCACGTTGCCATCGTCTTGCATCCCAAAAGTCCTGACCCATTTCGCCACAATAATGACCAACTTGGTAACCAGTACGCTCACGGATCACTTCGGCTTGCTGAATTGGACAAGAAGAGCAAAAAAGACAACAGCTTATCAAATAAAGGCACTGAACAAAGCATATTAGATACCACAATAGTACTAGGCGTGATGGAGCTAATTTTAATGACATAAAGCAAAAATTACCTGATAAACAAGCGGAACTTTAGGCACTAAAAATACAGCCAGCATTTTCTTGTTTAATTTATGTAGATCAGCACACACACTTTTGATGAGCAGAACAGCGATTAAGGTCTTCCCTGCCCCCGTTTCCAGAAAAGCTATTGTGTTTTTCCTTTTGGCCTGTTCGAGAACATCCAACTGATACTGCCGGGCTTGTTCCTCAGGAAATCTCTCCTTATGATCCTCAGGCTTGTCGTCCACCCTCCCATTGCAGTCCTGAATATCGTCAGTTCTGGACTTCTCCTCTCTGCTACGATCAGCTTCCCAAGTACCTAACCGGAAAACAATGTCATTGGAACCTGGGCGGTCCCTCTCCCAGTAGCCGCTAGGTTCGCTATCTCTCCATTCCCTCTCCCTCCCATCCCGTCGTCCAGAACCGCTGCGGTGGTCTCTCCTCCTGATGTGATCCCTATCTCCCCTGTCAAGCTCATCCCAATCACGCAGCCTCTTCAGGCTTGATTGTCTCTCCTTCTCCCTATCCCGGTGGTAAGGATTCCCCCCCTTCATCGAGTGGATTGCGAGGCCACTGTGGGCGATGCACCTGCTTCTCTTGTTGCTTCTTTCGTCGCGAGAGAGGTCTCTTTGGCTTTCCCGGTCGTCGTGCCTCTGAAACCCATTTTGCTCTCCTCCATTGCTAGTTAAGGGCGGAGAGTCACAACCGATGAGGCATCCGGAGCCAGCATCGACAAAAGCACGAGTCTTCTCAGAGCTAGGAGTAGGAGGAGGAGGGATTGCATCACCGCTTTTAATGCTGTCGAGAATGCTGTCAATACCTCCGAAGAAGTCATCGGCGCTGACGAGGCTATGTTGGGCAGCAGGGTCGCCAACAACAGCACCAAAATCGACGAATTCAGGGACCACGTCGCAGGGCGGGTACTCACAAGCATCGAGCCAGTAAGAAGAATGGGCTCCATCTCCATTCCCTAAAGCCCTAGACTTGTCCTCCTCCATTTCCGGCTAATCTGTGATGTGCAGCGAACAGACGGAGTCGGAAATCAAGAAATTATCGACCGATAACAAGAAGCAGCAACTGATTCCGGCGCGCACGATCCCAAATAAAGCGGGCCGGAGGGAGAGAGGAAAAGGAATGGGGGAACAAGCGAGGCGGGGGAGAGAAGGAGAGCGCTGTTCAGCTCCACGACCAGATGGAGGAGGAAGACGATTGAAGAGAGAGAGAGAGAGAGAGAGAGAGAGAGAGAGAGATAGGAATGGAATAATGGAATAATGAAGCGGCGAGAGAAGAATCGATGAAGCGCCTCTTGCTCTCTCGGGTCCAAAAAGCAAGTGTGAGAGAATCGAGCAAAGCAAAAAGATGGTTGGATTTTTACGTCTAGTGTTCTATAATTCGTGTCTATAGAGACAAGTGGAAAAAGGACTTTGCCTTTACAACATGCCATCTGACTTGCTATTTTGTATTTATTTATTTCGCAAAAAATAACTAATTTTAAAAATATTATTAATAAAATAATTATTTATATCTCTTTAAAATATGAGTTCAATAAAATTTTTTGGCCGCCGACACGAACACCAACAATTCTACATGACACGATCGATATCGATATGAAAAATTTTTACAATTTTTTAATTGAATAATTTATTATTATTATTTTCCCTTTTTTTTTAGCTAGTAAGGGTCGTCGACCACTGGGAGGGAGCTAGCAAGCCCTCCCTGGTTGCTAGCAAGGGTTACAACCCTCGTCCAAGCCCTCGTTATATCCGGGCAAGGATCATCTTGCTCGCGGCCGGCAAGGCTGTGAAAGCCTTCATTAGATATGGGCGAGGCCCTCATCAGCCGCAAATCCATCACTCTGGGCCTTTGTTGTCTCTTTAGCCTTGGGCGAGGCAGCCCTTGCCCCAATCTAGTGAGAGCCTAGGTAAGGTCCATTGTGATCGTTAGCGGGGACATTTGATCTGCTAAAATAATTAAGAGAATAAGATTGATTAAATAATGAGGATAAATCAAAAATCAAAATATATCTCGCGATGATTCTCGTATCAGCCCGCCTATGCCACAAATCCTACTTCTATCAGAATAAGAGCATTAAGCATATTATCACTAGATTGATTGGCAATCACCCATTAGATAATTATCTTTATTAGATGCTTAGTTTAAGGACTCTAAAGTTTATTTGTATGGGCGAACAAATCATCTCAAAATTCTACTTGTTCTCACCTCAACATCTTGTGATCTTTATTCATTAATCAACTAACGGCTAGTTTTTGGAGATTGATCCTTGGGGTTCTATCTAGTGGGAAGCGTGAAAGACGAGGAGTATAAAAAGCACCAAATTTGAAGACCAGTGAGAGAGATTAAGAATTCATCATCCTTATTCCAAGAAAGCTTTATTTGATAAAGGGATATGCTCGCTAGAAGTCCTAAAACTTGTCATCAAAATGCAATTGAGTCCTAAAACTTATAAAAAATGCAATCGAGTCTTAAAACTTGTCAAATTAGTGCAATTGAATCTTTCCATTAACATCGTTAATTTGACTTACGAAAAACATTGTCGTGGAATTTTTAAATTAATTTCTTTCTCCTACGTGGCATTATTTATTATTTTTTATCCAATTTTTTTAAAAATATATAAAAAAAATTGAAAAGGAAAAGTCATAATATTATTTTTAAAAAACAAAACTGAAAAAAAAAGGAATACAAGGTCCGCTTGTAGGGCACTGCCGCTAGCTATCGCCGGAGTGGTCGATGGCCGACGGTCCTGGGTGAGGGTGGCCGGCCCACGGTCGGCCCGGGCGAGGGCCAACGACCCTTGTTAGGCCCGGGCGAGGGTGCCCAAATCTAGGCGACCGGCCCCACAAGATGAGTTTTTCCTAGGGTCTCTTGAATTTGTGTGCACCTGTTTCTTTTAGATGCATCTGGATGCGAACCGATTGCTTTGTCGAACTGGTGGTGCCATGAACTCACGTTTGATTTGGAGCTCCTTTTTGGGTTTGTGTTTGCTCCTAAGGATGTATGTTGCCAATCGAGCGTCGGACAAAATTCAGAATGAACGACTAAATTGGATGAAGGGGAGCTTAAAACAAGTGGAAATTAAAGTTTATAATGCTTCTCGGATAGCTAGAATTGCACGTCAAAGAAACGCCAAGGTCTTAGAGATGCCACGCTCGCGAAAAAAGAAAGCGGCGACCAGCGAATTGAGAGAAGAATGGCTTACCTTCACCTTCACATTAGTTCACTATTGTGTTGAGGAATGGAGTAGAAGAAGATGAGAAACGCCAAAACAAGGATACAGAACTCGCTATAGAAGACCCACGAACGGATCCCCCCAATCTACGACCTCCGTCGACCATTTCCCTACCCACACCGGCCCTTTCCGGTGGTTGTGCGGCACCGGTGAAGCCTTCATGGTCGTTCCGCTTCTGTATTTTGCTATTGTTTTTTAGATTAATTTCTATTTAATTTTAGTGAAAATTATATTAAAAATAAATTTGGACCAAAACGACATTGTTTTAGCCATGTCTTCTCTATGTAGGAGAGAGAAAATATTTAAAAAAGATACGTCAGAATTTTCTATTAGCCAAAGTAGACGGAATTAACGGAAGAGCACGATCGTATCAATTTGACAAATTTTAGGACTCGATTGAACTTTTTGTAACTTTTAGGATTTAATTACACCTTGTGACAAGTTTTAAGATTCCCGATGAATATATCCCTTTGATAAAATTGTCTACTTGAGCGTTTACTTGATATCTTGGGAGAAGTGATATGCAAAGTCAAGTGTATAGAGTGAGATTGTGACGTCATGAAATTTTGAGGTACGTAAAATAACTGGATTCAATAAAAGTTTAAACCATGAATTCTAGCATGTTATTATTATATTGGATTTTGAGGATTTAAGAGACGATAATTGGAAATTCTCGATGTTGATGGCTAGTGATTTCACTTGGAGGGGGGTGAATAGGTGATAGAGTGTGATTTTAAAAATTTATTGCGGAATTTAGATCACACGGCGTAAAACAGAGATCTTAGATGATGAGGCTAGAGTATATCGCAATGAGCAAGTAATTTAATTAATACATGATATGTAATGGGATCGATGCACTTTGTTCTTGTGCGGTTTAGCTATTACAAAATATTTAGAGTAATCAGAGTAAGAGATAAGGAAAAGCGCACGGAGGGATTATAGTGGTTCGGCTTTGGTTAAACCTACGTCCACTTCTTCGGCTGACGACTAATTGGCTAGATTCCACCGGTAAGCCGCTCGGAGGTTCTGGATCGGTGATCTCCTTGACATGCGGGAATTCACACCTAACGCTCAACACTCGTGTGTACACCTTCTCATAATTACAATGGATGAATCAAGAAGTGTGTTGGAAATGGAATTAACTCTTTTTAAGAATTATGAACACTTTTCCCTCTTAACGCCGATCTCTTGTTTCCCTTCGTCTTCGAGATGTCTTTTGTACTCTTCCGCCTCCAATCTAGCCGTTGCAAGGCATCCGGAAGAGATCTCTCCAAATTTACCCTTTTGGATGAGATGTTTGCCAAAAGAAAATCTTTTAGGCGTTGGGGATCGCCAAAGGAAAGTCTTCCCCGCTTAGATCAAATCGCCCATACAATTATGATCTCGGGTTTCCATAGATGGTTTCTTCCATTTGGAAAGTCTTTGTTTGTCTTCTTGGTTCCGCATCCTTGATTAATCTCTGTCACCGAGAATCTTCAAGAATGATCCAGCTCGATTGCGTACGTTGATATGCATCAATTAAGCTCAATTTGTATTTCTCTTGAAATTCTGATTCTTGTTCGTGAAATACTTTTCTCAAAGCTTGAGCATCATTCTAACGTCTGAGCTACCCTCGCTTATCGTCTAAGCTCGAACCAGCATCTGAAACTCTCAGAAACAACATCCGAGCCAAATCCTTTTGCCAGATTCAATCCCATGCATCCCCGCACAAAAGGATAATCTACAAAACAAGTAAATCACGGCATTATCTCAAAACACAAGAGTACTTGGATTGTTTTGTCAACTTCAAAACTATCTAGGGATTTTTCTCAACACCCGAGATGTCGATCGGTTTAGGTTAAGCTCATGTAGTTTAGTCATCGTGTGATAGTATCGAGACCCTTCGCGCTCGAGCCTAGCCCCGATCGAACTCTAGTTATGAAAGTATCAAAATACCCTTAGTTGTTTGTACCAAATGATCGGCCAGTCCCGAAATACCAAATGACCAAAGTACCCTTAGATTTTATGCACTACAAGACAAAAAAATACAAACCCTTGATGAAACCCTTGTGGGTCCCGCATGTCAAGTCCTCACCCACCAACCCATCCAATTAACTCTCATCGTTTCCTTCTCTCTCTCTCTCTCTCTCTCTCTCCTTTTGGCAACAACTCCCGTGACCCCCTTCTCCTTCCGTTTTGCTTCGGTAGGCCACCCCATGCCACTGCACCACCATCCGCCGCTTCTAACATCGCCGCTCCTTCCCTTCCTTCTCTTGATTTCACCTCACGCCCCAGACCATCCTCACCTCTCGCCCAACGCCGCCCTCGGCCGCCTTTATCCGTCATTGTCCGGCGCCCATCGATTGCCTCAACCTCTCGAAATTGCACACGAACCCGTGTATCGCCCCACCCGAGCCGAGAACCCCCAAGCCCTATCCTTCTCTCTTTGTTTCACCGTGTCCTGCGGAACTCGCATGTCGTTGTTGCCTATTGAGCCTCCCCTAGGCCTCACCCGCGATCCACCGCCCTATCGTCGTTGACTCGTGCCGGCCCGAGAGTCCCCTTAGCCGCCGCCGAGACATGCATTTGCGGTTTCGTGTCGCCGAAGTAGAGAGTGCCATGAGTCTCCATGACTTACGCGCCCCTAGTGCCGCGAGCCTTCGTCGTCACTCGGGAACCATAGCCACCACCACTGTCATATTGGACCGCTAGATTTGTGAGTTAATCCATATCTCTCGGTTAGACCGTTAATTGCATTTATGGTTAGTTAATTAGTGTTAATTACGGATTATATATAGTTAATTGTGCTCGGATTAGGTTAGCAACTAATTATATTAAATGACCACCGTTAATTAGGTTAGCCCTGGATAGTTTAGGCGGACTGGGGCTAGTTGATTTTAGATTGTATTTGTGAGACTAGTTATGATTGAGTGATCGCGAGGGAGTGATTAGCTGGAGTCGAATGGGCTATTAATTGTTGATTTAATTATTACTATCGATTGCTTGATTGAGTGATTATTGGTTGACTGCTGTATGCATTGGTTGGGCGTGTATATATATATGTACAAGAATTAATCACCATGTAATAGATGCAATTCTAGTGGATAATTTGTGTATTCATGTGACACGTGTGGATCAAATTGCATATTTGAGTATAAAAATAGCCTTAGGCCTAGTCTTTAAGCACGACCGTGTGAGTTTCACTAAATGCAAAAGATAAGAATCGACGGGTTGTCGGGTGTGCTTGTACGGTCATATGATGGTTTCTTGACAACCTCGCGCCGTGTCGATCTAGATCACATGACTTGTCGGATGCATATCAATTTGTGTCATCGGATTGATTGGATGACAATTGCAGCTTATGACGGATCGACGCTTCCTATAAGAATACCTATTATCCTGTGTCATGTCGATCAAATCACACATCTTAACGATCACCGTTGTCGAAGTAATGGAACGATGCCTGGTCATGTCGATAGAGCACCAATTGCCTAGTTTGCTAAGCACCAACTGTCTAGTGTGTAGGTACCAACTATCTAGTTTGCCGGGCCGAACGGCCATTAATAATCCGAATACGTATGGTATTACGTGCATGCAAGCTATTTGGATGTTTTGGTTGTATGCCTTGGTTGGTGTGATTGTTGAGTCATGTCGAGTATTACATTACGCGTGAACCAAGATATGGTAAGCTTGCAAGTGGTTGTGGATATATTGCTGGGTTATGCCTATTCCTATGATAGCTAGAGCATGGAGTAGATCACACGCTATTAATACGTTATCGATTTGAGCTGCACGTTTAGATTGCCCTGAGCGAATCAATGCCTTAGTCGAGCTTAGGCGCTGACTCACCGAGATTTATTTCTCATCTATTATTGTTGACCTTTTTCAAGACCAAAATAATAGAGGATCGTCTCGTTAGATTCGAATTCCCCATTGACCGGTCATTCAATATCGATTACTATTCCATTTCAAATATGGATCGGGTCCGGGAGTATCATGTGACGACCATATGGGTTGAGGAGGGATTGGAGCACTTAGTATCCCATCGCTTCAAAGTCTAGTTCATGCGTCAAGGTGATGCTCCCTACGGACCGATTCGTAGGTTTGAAGGGCTGACTATTGCGGCTTCGGCGAGCCGAGTTTGGGACCCAATGGACATCGATACCCCTAACGGGGAGGTTGTGGACCCTGAACCTAAGTCGGACTACGATGACCCAAATTACGAGCCCAAGCCTCTCTATTTCTGATGAGTTGCTATGGTCGTGGAGACCTTTTTGGGAGACGTGTGGATGAGGGTGACGTGACCCCTCTTTTGTAGTAGATATGACTTTAACCTTTACCCGACCCACCTATCTTTTTTTTGGTCTTAGAGAGAAACCCCAAAGTATGGGGTTGTATATGTTTAGCTCTGTAGGATTAAAGATTATCTGCTAATGTGGTGGTAGTTTTTTGTTCTTGAGCTGTTTGATGTGTTCTCCTACTTTTCTATCCCTATTGATTGATATGTTGTTTAGGATTTACGCGTTGCCGCATGCGAATATTAAAAGGTTAAAAAGTAATGGGTTGATGACGTGCTTGGGACGTCGTCTTTTATAACCTGAGGTGTTTGGTACGGTTGTGGCGTACTCGAGGATTGGGGAGTGAGAGAGATAATCCCGATAAAGGCGGAACTTGCTTTTATTAGACGTGCTTGTGGTCAAGCAATCACATCTTTCAATAATCTCTCGTTTGATTACTTAATGGAATTCAGCTAGTAGGTTGTTAGTATGGGAGAGTGAATGTATTCTTATCAAAAGCCGAACCACTATATTTTTTTGTGCTTTGTTTTACTTCTACTCTCCTCTATTTAATGTTTAGTAGAGGTATTGCATGATTGTGCTAATTACCTTTTGCTCCAATTAAACTCAATTGTTTTAATTATGCATTATTTATCCGAGTTAAGTTACAAACACCTTTTCAACCCCTCTAGGTGTTAGGTCTAGCCAAAACAACAATTGATATCATAGCCAAAGGTCTGTTATTTTAAGTGTGTACTTATAAACTAACAATCTTCAATAGCTAGCATTTTTGGAGCAGGTATTGTGGAAGGTCAAAGCAACACCCGACCTTCATACTTTGATGAAAAAGACTACAACATCTGAAAGAACAAGATGAAAGCATTCATCAAGTCTAAAGATCCACTTATGTGGGATGTTGTGCAAAATGAAGCAAACCCTATAACTTCTTCATCAAAAGAAAAAGCTTTTAAGGAGCAAAAGCTCAGCCACTAAAATATCCAAAAGATAAGCTTTAGATTCAAAAGCACTTTACTCATTTTACTGTGCTCTATCTCCGGCTTAATAGAGCTGTGTTTGTTCTTGTGAAACAACAAAGAAAATTTGGGATAGCCTTCTAGTCACTCATGGAGGAATCGATAGAGTCACGGAGACGAAAACAAATATTCTTCTTGAAAGACATGAATCTTTATTGACAAATATATTTCTGACATGATCAATAAGTTCACAGATATTGTTGATGGCTTAACCTACTATGATAAGCAGATTTCATAAACCGAAAGAGTCAACAAAATTTTGAAGGGATTGACAAAGGAGTGGAATAACATCAAGATCACAATTTGAGAAACGTCAAGAATATCACCTCTATATGTTGATGAACTCATGGGAACCTTGACATCCTACGAATCGGAAAGATTGAATGATTAGGTTGATTCTAAAGGCAAAAAAGAAATTGCATTGAAATAAAAAAAATGAATGATTTGAGCAATGTAGATTCGGAGGAAGACGAAGTTGATGAGGATTTGACTTTGATGGTCAAGAAATTCAGGAGAATGGCGAAGAGGAAGAAACTTCAAAGGAAGATGATAGTCCAGGCAATCGGAGAAATCCTCTATGAAGAAAGATGAAAGTAAGGAAATAATGTATTTTGAATGCAGGAAATGTGGGCATATCAAACCTAATTGTCCACTTCTAAAGAAGAACAAAGGCAAGTTCGAAAAGAAAAAGAAAGCCCGAAAGCTGAGACATGGTGCGACATCAAGTGTGAAGATAGCGATGAAGAAGACCTTGCTAATATATGTCTAATGGCTAAATCGGGTTTCAAAGATGACAAAATGGTAAGCCTACTAGGAATCCCCGATGAAGTATCTGATTACATTGATGAGTTGCGCTTAGATTATAAAAATGCTCTTGAGAAAATTTCTACATTAAAAAAGGAGAATTCAAAGCTAAGGCAACATGATCTTCTCAAAAATAAAAAGATCGATTTTCTTTAAAAGGAATATTATGTTTTAAATCAAAATCATGATTTACTCAAGAAGGAAATTTTTAAAACACGAGAAAATCATGATCTTCTAAAAAAGGGACTTTTAGAAATTCAAGAAAGTCGTGATAACCTTTTAAAGGAAAATGAATCTTGCGAAATAGAAATTTCAACTATTAGTAAAGTGGTTGGACAAGGTCGAGCAACTGCAAGAGCAACGAAATTTGGATGACGTAGAAACACAGCAGGAGTCCACAAGGCTGCTTCGGAGCTTCATGACGGTGCATGGGGCTGTCGGAGGAGGCGGAGTGACGAGCAGCGATGGGCGGAGGTGGCTGGAGGTATTGGTCGCACAAGACAACCAAGGGAAGGGGAAGATAAGGCGTTCGGGTGGCGGGAGGAGGAGGGGTCATGAGTGCAAGAGAGAGAGAAAGAGTGCGAGAGTGGGTAGGGGATTGCCTTTAACTTGATGGGTTGGTGGTGAATGCTAGAGTGAGATGACTTGAGTGGGGCCCACATTGGATTTTAAATTTTCTTGTCCTCTAATACATAAAGAAGAAGGGAAAAAGGGTAATTTGATATTTTAGAATTGAATAAAAATTGGGCGTCTTGAAAGGAGGGTATTTTGGTCTTTTCACAGGCTAGGCTTGGTCCGGATAAGGCTCAGGTGCTAGGATTTAAATTCTAAATTGCGGCGATTAGGATTTTTAGAACCTAATCTAATCTGACCGAAGCTTTGGGAATTGTCCAACATTCGTCCCTTAATTCCTTACGATCTGAAATTTTGTACTGATCGAAATCCAATTTTATCCTTTTATTGAATTTTGGCATTTTACAGCTAAGGAATTTCTAAGGTGTCATAGTAACCAAGATTGGAATGTATTTCTACTTCTTGTAATTCAATTTCCTTGTATTTCCCAGATCGATGGATGATATTTCTTCAAGAATCTTCCATTGACAGAATGTGATAGCTCCCTTCCATCAATATCCATCAGCCTGTATGCATTTCTACTAAACACTTCGATAACTAAATAAGGTCCTTCTCAATTTGACGACCACTTATCGAATTCTCTATCTTGGTGATTGAATGGAAGGATTGCTTTTCATACTAAGTCACCGATGGCAAACCGCTTGGTTTTGATCTTCTTGTTAAAGGCTCGAGCCACCCTCTCCTTTTGCGCAATTAATTGGTCCAAAGTAGTCGTACGAATTTCATCCACCTTGTCGAAATTGATGTGCATCCAATCTCTGTAATCCTCGGGCAACATTTCACTCTGCAGTTGTACCCTTAAGGATTGCACGGTGATCTCCATCGGTAATACCACTTCCTGTCCATACGTTAGCATATAAGGGTTAACACCAGTGCTTGATCTTCGTAAAGTTACGTATGCCAATAGTACTATTGATAGTAAAACGTCCCATTCTCTTGGATTTTCTTCCAAGTGCTTTTTTTTTATCAAACCTATCATTACCTTGTTGGTAGCTTCGGGTTGTCCATTTGCTTGCGGATAATATGGCGTGGAATGCATCATCTTAATTCCTCTTGACCGAACAAACTCCATAACCTCATTTCCGGTGAAAACTATTCCTTGATTTGCGATAATTGACTCCGGCAAACCAAAATGGTGGATAATGTTCTCCTCAATGAACTTAATCACCGGCAGATAATATGCCGTGGCTAATGTTCGCCTCTACTCATTTTGTAAAGTAATCCGTAGCCGGAAGGATAAGACTATGTTTATGAGAAGAAGGTGGATAAATCTTGCCTATTATGTCCATTGCCCATCCTCCGAATGGCCTTGGCTTTATAATAGAATGAAGTTCAGCAGCTGGTACATGTTGTAATGGTCCATGTTTTTGACATAAACCAATACAATCTTATAGCATCGATGGCCAAAAATATCCATATCTCTTCAATAACCTTCTCATCTTAATTCCAGCTTGATGCGCTCCACATATACCTTTGTATGCTTCTGCCATAACCAACTTCGCATCATCTTCACATAAACATCGCAACAACAATCCATCTGAAGACTTTCGATACAATTCTTCTCCTGCTATCATGTATTTTTGAGCTTGTCTCCTCGGCGTTTGGTCTCTTGAATTAGGATTCTTCAAGAATTCCATGATAGGTTATCTCCAATCTTTTTCTCGAACCACTTCATCGATCGCTATCGGTATCTCTCTATGCTCAATGGAAGGTATAGAGAGTATAACGATGGTTGTCATGCTTGCTAATTCTTTTGATAATTATAACCTGAAGCCAACTGTGCTAACTCATTGGCTTCATGATTTGTTTTTCTTTTGATATGAACTATGTCATAGTCTTTAAACTAATCTAATTGCGTCTTGGCTAAATAATAATAGCCAATCAAATTCTCATTCAAGCATTGATATTCTCATTTTCTCGCTTAACCACCACTTGTGAATCACCAAATATCTTGACGAACTACGCTATCAAGTCAATCAATATTCCTAAACCTATGATCGGTGCCTCATATTCAGCTTGATTTTTTGAGCATTCAAAGTTTAACTTACAAATACACCTTGTTTGTTCTCCTATAGGAGATATCAACACCAAACCTGCTCCAGCTGAACTGTTGGTACAAGATCTATCAAAATACATGGTCCACAGTACAACCTGACTGAGATTTTGTTCATTTTCTTCAATTTGTAAACAAGGGTATATGTAAGAAAGTCGGCAACAGCCCGACCTTTGATTGCTTTCATTGCTACGTACACCAAATCAAATTCGGATAAGATAAATAGCCATTTAGCTATACGTCCTTTTATAATAGACTATGACAACATGTATTTTATTACATCAGTCTTACTGAGCACGTGTATAGTAGTTAGCAACAAATAATGTCTTAACTTCATATAGCAAAATACAAAGATAGACATAATTTTTCTATCACGGTATATCTTTTTTCAACATCAGCTAGTGTCCTGCTCAAGTAATATACCGCTTGTTCTTTTCCATCGTCATTTTCTTATGCCAACATACTCTTAATTCTTGGATTAGTGATCTTCCAACTCGCCACTTATCATGTATGGTTAGACACTTGTTGAATGGGGTGTTACTTGTCAAGTTTGTGATGCCATTTGTTGTATGTGAGATGCCACTTGTGCGACATGCCCAAGCTTAATCACTTCCAATGTAATGACTTGTCCATCAATCCCCCAATATATCGGCCACTTGTCGCCAAACTTGGCTAATGGGTTCCCCTTCCCACCACTTGTTTAACGTATCTTGGCTTACTTGATTGACAATAGAATGTATCCTCCTTTAATTCCTCATTTTCTGTCACTTGGCATTTAAATGCTCTAATGTCTCTTTATGACATTCCCAATTCCCCATAATGGACTCACACGTGATAGGAGGATTGAGGGGTTTATTTTCCCTAATCATCTATGTGTAATGAATCCAACAAATCACACAGGACGCCCTAGATAAGGTTTTCAATATTACATTGGTCGGATCCAAATTATTTCACAGTACCATTCGGCTCTCATCACTAGTAACCATGCTCCATGTACCTCTCCCACGTTAACTAAGATTTCCAAATCAATTTCCTTGAATCCTCACTGTAATCCCATTTCGCAAAACTGATCATGCCAACCATGAGTTGCCCGATCCTATAGTCTCCTCATGTTCCTAATCACATGCGATTCCTTATTATAACTTAACCTCCCCTCTTGACCAATATACTAGATACGTGAATCTTCTAGTCACAAGTTAGCTTTCAAACCCATTTCGGTCCTCCTTGACCATTTGAAATCTATCAAAAGTGGGATGTTACGGTTTGACTTGAGCAATCCTTCGCATGAGCAGCCTCCACTGGATCATATTCTCTCAAAGTCAAGTGTCGACAGCTTCGATCGGCCTTCTGCATTCGTTTCTTTCCTCTACTTGATTATGAGGACCTTTAAAAATCGAGAATTGAGATTGTTTTCTCGAACTATGGGATCATTTTAAAACAAAAATGAAAAGATATAATGTATGAGGTCTTTGAAAACGCAGATTAATACAGGAGAAAAAAGTGAAATTTTTCCTGATTATATTATAAATTTCTAAATTTAAAATTTATGCCCTCCTTCTGATTTTTTTTCTTCTTCTTCTGATTCACGGTGTGCACTTTTTGCTTTTGCCAGTTGGTGCTCATGTGGTTCCTTTTTGTTTTTGTTTTTGTTTTTTTTTTTTTGGGTGGTGCTCATGTTCGGTTTCTACTTTTTAAGCTGTGATTTGATGAAAGGGACATCAGGTCAGACGAGGAGCAAGGGAAGAAGAAGAAGTCGCCAATGCTGGTTCTTCTTATTAAAAAAAAAAAATTAGAGGGAAGGAAGAGAGGCCTGTCAGTGGATATTAGTTACGGGCAAATACAAATGGTGTTTAATTACTATGCTACTCGATCATAGATAGAAAAGATATTCCCACCTATTGATCGATTGGTCATCCCGACCCAGTTTTGATACTCAATCTTGATATTGTCGGGGCACCTTTCTTTAGGGTATGACCTAGGAGCGGAGCAAAGAAAACCTATCTTGTTGCTTGGCCCAATAGCTGATTCTTTTTATTATGCTGATAAACTGAATAAGATTTGGCGAACAAATACAAGGGTCAAAGGCTTTCTAATTGAGAAAGGAAAAAGAGGTTATTCAGTAGCCATCGCGGGTTAGATGCTCTCTAAAAAGGCTCTTGGGGAAAGTAGGGCTGGAGGTATTTTGGGAAAATTGCATTTTCAGAATGTTGCTTCCTGGTTTAATGAAAATATGTCAGTTTCTCATCTCACCCTCGTTTATTTTCTATTATTCCATAGTTGTCCCTTTTTGAACAAAACTTTGGCTCTCACGCTGCACTCTCACCTCTTTTCCCTCGTTTCTGATTAGTTGAAACTTGCGTCTACCTAGGTGCAATTGCTTTTAGGTGATGAGGGTTCTTTTAGTTTACTGGAAATACAGGCCATTTGGTTGTGGATTGTCGTTGCTGGCACCGAGTTGAGCAGCTCATGCTTGGGGTTCGTAAGAGTGGTTAGGACGGAAAGATTTGCTGTCCGAGCGTTTCTGAGTTTGGGTGGGGAGTACTCTAAGTTTGGGGTGGGTGTGTTGGAAAAAAAAAAAGCTGAGTATGCGGAAGTGAACCCTTTCTCCCTCTGTGCATGATCAAAAATAAAGAAATGTAATACACGGATTTTTACGTGGAAAACCCCTTGAAAACGAAAGGTAAAAATCACGAAGATCTTCCACTATAATAGTAGGATTACAACAATATTTCCTCACCAAATTTGGTGGATCACCCTTACCTTTGTGGTGGAATACACTATGGTTCAAGAGGATAACACTCTTTCAAACTCTTCACTCAATAGTGGCTTTCTCGCTCTCTTTCTCTTGGAGGATCTTTCTTGTTGAATGGCTTGTCAAATCTGTCGACCTTACCGACGCTTTCTTTCTTTGATGCGGAAAGATGCACCGGATTACTTCAAACCATCTCTTCATCTCCTATTTATAGATGGCCATGGGACCTCTCTTCCATGCTCTAGAATCATCACCAATTAATAAGGATGGATTTACGAAGATGACAAGCATCTTTCCAATGCATGGAGCCACAAGAATCCATTTTCCCGTGTGAGGTTGTTGCATTGGGATTACGTAGTCAACAAAGCTTGAACGCTCCGATTCACCCAACTAATTAAGGAGAATCCTAATCCCAACAAATCTCCCCCTATTTGACTTGATTAGAGAGCGTTACTACACTGGCACCTTTGCAACACTCATCAAACTTCTTCGATGGAATAACGTTGGTCATCATGTCGGACCAGTTCTTGTCTATGTGAACTTTGTCGAGTTGTATATGCTTCTCCTCTATTACATTTTGAATCCAATGATAACGCATATCTATATGTTTTGATCGAGAGTGATAGGCTGAATTTTTCGCCAAGTGCATGGCTGTGATGCCTTGAAAATTAGACTCTATGTTTAGAGATCGAGTTCAATAAAAAGGATTATTATTGGATTTTAGTCGGTGTAAAATTTCGGACCGCAAGGACATAAGTGATGAATTTTGGACGAGTCCCGATTTGTCGATCGGTTTAGATTAGGTTCCGATAATCTTAGTCGCCGCGATTTAGGATTTTTAATCCTCGCGCCTAGACCTAGTCCGAATCGAGCCTAGCCTGCGAAAACCAATTCTATTCTCGGTCGGTTGAGTCAAAAATCCATTCAGTCCCGATTTATCAATTGACCCTTTTACCCCTCAATGATACACAAGAAGACAAATGTTTTTAAAACCCCAAGTGGTGGGCCCCACAAGTCAAAACCACCATCATCTCACTCTTCTCTCTCTCCTCCTCCCTCTCTCCCGTCGGTTCTCTTTCTTTCCCCCTCCCACGTGACCCACACACTCTCTCTCTTCCCATCACCATCCCATCATCCCATCACCTCTCTTCTTTCTCTCTTCCTTTGCCCCCCAACGCCACGACCGAAACCCTCATTCTCTCTCTTCTTTTTCTTCTTCTTCTTTCTCTAGCCTTCGGTTGGAGCGAGCGACCCCTCATCGACGCCTTCTGTGCTGCTGCTACTTCATTGTCATGCCTCTACTTCCTCTGTCGCTTTGTCTTCGTCCGCGAGTCTCCTGGCCCCACCGTAGCTCCACCTCACCCCAGCCACCACCCGAGCCACCGCTCGACCCCCACCTCACCCGAGCCTCGACGGACCCGCGACCTCCAACTCGGCCCCGTTGACTCCTCCACCTCACCTAGCCGGAGCTTGTCGTCTTGCAGGCCCGGCCACCGGACCCGGCCCGAGCTTCCACGGAACTCGACGCCTTAGCCCGTCGCTAGTCCTCCACCGCCGCGCCTCACCGTCGCCTGAAACCGGCCCCCCGAAACCACCCCACACCCCTATAACCCGACGCAAGCCCGCCGGTCCCGCGCGCCCGGACTACCTTAAGCCCTCGGATCCGAGTCGCCGTGCCGCTGCCGAGACTCCGTCGTCGACTCGAGCCGTTTCGCCGAAATTACTATTCTATGAATAGTATCGCAAATAGTACCATGAACAGTGTCGGTGAACGGTGTGGGTGAACAATGCCGGTGAACGGTGCTCGATCTTGAATAGTGCTGGCCGTGAACAGTGCGGCCATGAACAGTATCCGCGACCCGAAATTGACTCGACACCGATCGCCAGTTTTTGTGTGAGTTAAACCCCGATTAGGGCACTAATTGCGCTTATTTAGTGTAATTAGCTGTAATTAGTTATTGTAATTAGAATAATTAGCCTAATAGGGTGTTTAGGTAGCCTAATCGTGGTCGGTTAAATAGAGACTAGGTTTAAGTTAAATGGCCACGATTAATTAAGTCGGTTTGCTAGTCGGGTTGTCTGCGGATATTTGGTGATTAGATCGGGCTGATTGTTTGGGCAATGATTGCCGGTGTGTGTTCACGAGTGAGCAATAGGACAGAGCCGAGTGAATGCTTGATTGCTGGTTGGATTGGATTGTTGATACTTCAATTTTATGAAATTGGATCGGTATGTATCGTCGGAATTGTGGAGCACGTCTGGCTAATTGTCTTAATTGTTGCTTGCCTGGTTGGATTGTTGGATGTTATGGGTGAAAAGTGTGGGTGTCAATCCCACGTTTTCTTGATGTAAAGTCTAGTGAATAATCTGCGCATTCATACGAACCGAGTGGAATTAAACTGCATATTTTAGCATGAAAATGGTTTGGTGCCGAGTCTTTGATCATGACTGCATGAGCATCCGGCTAAGTGTAAAGATAAGAATTTAACCGATTGTTGTCGGATGCGCTTGAGTGGTCACTTAATGGTTGTTCCCGACATTATCGTGCCGTGTCAATCGGAATCACACGACTTATCGGATGCACGTCAATCTGTGTCGCCGGGTTGATCGGATGCCGGTTGCGGCTTGTGACGGACCGATGCTCCTTTTGGAATGCCTGCTATGTCGTGCCGTGTCGATCGGAATTACACTGGTATAGTAGTCGTTGTCGCCGAAGTAATGGGACGATGCCTGGTCCTACCGGTAGAGCACCAACTGTCTTGTGTGCTAGGCACCAACTGTCTAGTGTCTTGGGCGATGTGGCATCATCTGTTAATAATTGGACTTCGTGTGGTGTCCCATGTATGCAAGTTGATGTGATGCCTTGCCAGTTGTTGTCTGTCATGACAATTGATTAGAGTTAAGCATTGCATTATGCATGGCGTAAGACCGGTAAGTTTGCATGTGGTTGAAATATCTGCTCTTGGATGATACGATTGTTTGCTAGGATGTTTGAGCGAATCAACACCCTAGCCGGGCTTAGGCGTTGACGCACCGAGATTTATTTCTCACCCCGTCGTTGTTAACCCTTTTTCGGGTCTCGAGTGATGGAACCCGTGGAGGTTAGGGCCTGGTTGTTAGAGCAGTTTTTAGGAGTAGATGAGAGCTTAACCTTACCCGACCGTGTTTCTTTTTGAGGTCTTAGTGAGCCACCCTGAAGGATGGGGTTGTTTATGTCTTTTGTAGCTTAGTAGGGTTAAAAATCATATGCTTTGGCTTTATGAATAAAATTATCTTTTGTGAATTACTTCCGTGTCTATTTCATGCTTTACTATCCCACGTTGGTTATTGACCGGAGAGTTCACGTTTCCGCGTGTACCGTAAGTGCGAGGGTCGATAGCCTGCCCGGGACGCTATCTTTTATGACCCGCGGCGTGATTGGTAGGGATGTCGCGAACTCGAGAGTCGGGGCGTGACAATGGCACTTTGATTAGCACATCTCAACACATGCTTTTCTTGCTTATGACTCAACTCAAGCAAGAAGTTCTTCATCCACAGTATTTCTTTATATGCTTTTGTGGCTGCAATACATTCGGCTTCGGTGGTAGACAAGGCAACGCATTTAGGAGCTTAGATTGCCAAGACACAACTCCCCCTACAAAGATAGTTAAATACCCTGACGTCCATTTTCTCGAATCTTTATCACCACCTAAATCTACATCGGCGAATCCTTCTAACACGGGTTCTTCTTTGCCGAAACACAAACACCTTTTCGATGTACCATGAAGATATTGAAATAACCATTTGACAGCAGCCCAATGCTCCTTTCCCGAATTTGAAAGATACCGACTCACAACACCGACATCATGGGCAATGTCGGACCTGGTGCATATCATAGCATACATGAGGCTGCCAACCGCCGATGAATATGGTACTTTGTTCATTTCTTCTTTCTCTTTCTCGGTCGATGGACTCTGTTTCTTACTTAATTTGAAATGTTCAGCAAGAGGAGTACTTACTGGTTTGGCCTTATGCATATTGAATCTCTTAAGAATCTTCTCGATATATCTCTCCTGGGATAGCAATAACAGCTTCTTCGAACGATCTTGAATGATCTTTATCCTAAGAATCTGCGTCTTTGGGCCAAGATCTTTCATAGCGAATGACCGGCTCAAGGCCTTCTTAAGGGCAGTGATTTTCTTTGAGTCTTGCCCGACTATTAGCATATCATCAACATAAAGTAGAAGAATGATGAAATCACTACTAGCATACCTCTTAATAAACACACAATGATCAGCGTCAGTCTTCTTGAAGTCATGTTGCGCCATGAACGAATCGAGCTTCTTGTACCATTGTCTTGGTGCTTGTTTTAGATCATAGAGGCTCTTTTTAAGTTGACACACCAAATGTTTTTTACCCGAAGCTTTGAAATCCTCGGGTTGCTTCGTGTATATTTCTTCCTCTAGGTCTCCGTAAAGAAATGCAGTCTTTACGTTGAGTTATTCAATCTCCAAGTTTAGGGTGGTGGCTATACCAAGGGCAGCTCGAATCGATGACATCTTCACCACCAAAGAAAATATTCATCAAAATCGATGTCCTTCTTTTGGTTGCATCCTTTGGCAACAATTCGAGCTTTGTACCTTGGCCGCGAGCTGTTTTCATCGGTTGTGAGTCTATAGACCCATTTATTTTTCAACACTCGTCTTCCTTTCAGTAACTCAAGTAGATCATAGGTATGATTCTCATGTAAGGACTGCATCTCCTTCCGAATGGGTTTCACCCATTCTTCTTTCTTGTTGCTAGTCACGGCTTCTTCATAGCACCGAAGTTCCCCCTCTTCTGCAAGAACCGTATAATCATCAGTAGGATATCTGATTGAGCGACGCCGATTCTAGTGGATTGCCTCAATTGAGGTTGAACTTCACTCTAGTTGGACTAGCTCTATCTCTGTCGTTTCAACAACCTCCTCTGTTGGTGGTTCGATATTGCCATCACCAACTTCTTCATTGTTGTTCTGCGATGTTTCTCCTCCTGAATCATCACCCTCCTTAGAGGATAATACAGGATTGGAATGGGTAACGACCCTGGTGCGGGGCTTCTTGATATCTTCAAGAGTTTGGTCTTCAAAAAATATTACATTGCGACTTCTCACAATCCTCCTTTTGATAGGATCCCAAAGTCGATAACCAAACTCATCTCTTGGCGAACCAAGGTAAATACACTCATTGGTCTTTGCATCGAGCTTAGATCATTCGTCTTTAGGAATATGAACGAACGCTCGGCAACCGAACACTTTTAGATGACCGTATGACGCCTTCTTTCTTGTCCAAACTTCCTCTGGGATTTCTCCATCCAAAGGTTTTGAAGGTGACAAGTTGACTACATCAACTGCAGTCTTCACGGTCTCATCCCAAAATGATTTGGGTAGTTTGGCATGAGATAACATGCATAAGACTCTTTCCTCAATGGTTCGGTTCATCCTCTCGGCTACACCATTTAGCTGAGGTGTCTTTGGTGGTGGCTTCTCCAGTTTAATACCATGTGACCTGTAGTATGCTTCGAATGGACCACGGTACTCACCACCATTATTGGCTTACACACACTTTAATTTCCTCCCCGTCTCCCGTTCTATCATGGCATAGTACTCCTTGAACGCTTGGAGAACTTGATCTTTCGTGCTCAACAAAGACACCCATACTTTTCGGGAGTGATCGTTGATAAAGGTGACGAAGTAGTATGCACCATCGAGGGATTTCTCCGTCATCGAATAGACATTGGTGTGAATCATATCAAGAACATACTTTCTCCTTCTAGGTCAATTTAGTTTCTAGAAAGACACTCAGCGTTGTTTGCCGACTAAGCAATGCGTGCAAGGCTCTAGTAATTGGCCTTTTACGTCGGAGAGTAGTTCTTTTTTGGCAAGGATCCGAACCCCTTCTCGCTCATGTGACCAAGCCTATTGTGCCACAGCTCTAAGCTTGAGTTACCGTGGGCAATAGTAACATCTCTATTACATACTTTGCCTTGCATAAAGTACAAGGAACCTTCTTTGTTTCCTCGGGCGATGACCATACTCCCTTTGGCGAGTTTCCATTTGCTTGCACCAAAGTGATTCACCATCCCGTCATCGTTTAGCTTCCCAGCTGAGATAAGGTTGAGACGCATATCTAGAACATGCCTCACCTCCTTTAATACTAACTTATACTCCATCATGCAGGCAAGAGATGCTGCAACTACCTCCTCAGCCTAACAAAGTAAACGAGTCACAAGAATCTCGAAATATGTGTGGTCGTACGTCTTGAAAACTCAGGAGGCTATAACAGACTTAACCTCGGTACAGCCTGTAGAGAGTCGCTTGGTGTAGTCATCGGCTACGTGCTGTTTCTCAGTACCACTAATTACGTCGCGATGCCGTGCAATGGCTAAAGCGTTAGCTCAGGGATCAGTGTTTGGCTCATGTTTCTCTCTTCCTGTCAAATGTTATAATTGCCTGGCAGCCTTTTCATATATCGAAAGCCCGATGTACATAACTAATTGGCATATTATCATGAGCTTAAGCAATCTTTTATTGACAACTGGAATCAAGAGACGTGTCACGTGGATGTCACAAGTAGTAACCACTTAGTATCCTCACGTAGCCTTGACGGCAGGCCTGCTCATAAAGTGTCCAGTCCGGTAAGCATTTATCTCATCTGTACATATGTCAAGCATCTCTGAAAGGTCAAGATCAAAGAAATCAAAAACATTGAGCATGCAGAAAGAAGTCCCCAGTTTTGAGTGGCTATTGCTTGTTGGAAGCATGCTTGGCCTCGGTTTAAACTGAGGGGGTCGAATGCAAGGCATTGACACGGCCGTCCTAAAAATCACTCCAAATACCATTGAGAATAAAATGAAAGTTAGAGGCTTGTCTATTTCTATCTGGGTAAGAAATTACCATGTCAGCATAAGAATGCTGGAATTTGGTGGGGATTGGATAACAAGGGGCTTGCAAATGTAGTATCCAGTGGCCAGTTATGCACGAAAAGCATAAGCAGCCTCTCCTGTTCAACGTCATTCTTGTATGTGTCCTAAACAGATAATGCACATATGTAGTCATCAGGTGAGGGCAAGGTATTGGCCTCTTTTCACGTCCTTCAAGGATGTAAAGTTGTTCATCTGATGCATTGTTAATAAAAACTAGTCAATGTTGACAATGACATTGAACTTAGAGGAGTACATAAAACCGGCCTACCATTGAGTACATAAAAGAAGCCCATCATGATGCATTTGTGATGCCATAAAGATAATTGCAAAAACTTGATTGATGTAGTGAATAAATTTATCCATATATGCGCAGTTGCCCGTTGTCCACATCACATGGTTTGTACGAGGGATGTTGGTCTAAGAAAGATAAGGTGGATAGTTTGATGAGCTTAAATTCAGATGGAGATTATCTTGGCTACAATGATTTGGTTCAATAACTAGCGAAACAAGGAGATGAATCATTCTCGATGAAAGCATCAGTTTCACTCCCAAGCACCAGGAGAGAGCCAACCTACAAATGAACTCAACAAACTGCTTTGATGCATCATTCATAAAACCAGCAGTCCCCTTTCAAGTGAATAATCCAAAGTCTAGCATTCACGTCATCTATGGGACTCCAATAATCCAAAATAAACGGCTTCTGTGGGTAAATACGATCCATCTGTGTGCAGATTACGAGAAGATGATCGCATTGATAAGAAGCTGATAAGTGAAAGCATATGGAGATAAAATCCTGCAAGGTTCCTATTCCTATCTTACTTGCGCCAGTCTTTCTTGTGATGTTGCCGGGACATAGTAATCGGACAAATTGTAATCATCCTACGAACTGATACAACGTAATAAGAATGAAGAGGGCAAAAAAAAAAAAAAATCAATATAAGGGATAACCTGAACAATAGGTGAATCATAACTATCGTTAACTTCATTATAGATGTTATTGGGAGGTTCATAGTTCCAGAAATGCACCGGCAGACACCTATAGAGGACTGAAAACTCTTAATGCATAGACCTGCGAAACCAAATGAGCTTTGAAGAATACTCTGAAAAAAGGGTCGATTTGTGGCAGTGTGTACCAAGTTCCTTCGTCAAGGAGGGAGGAGAAATGTCACGCCCCGACTCTCGAGTACGCGGCATCCCTACCAAATCGCCTCGGGTCATAAGGAATAACGTCCCAGGTACGCTATCGACCTATGATACCATAATACGTAAGTGGAAACGTATACACTCCCATTCAAACAAATATGACAAGGATATCAAGTAGGAACATCCATAACAGTCAAATATCAAAATACAATTGTCGGTACCATATCAAAAGTAGACGGTAATTAATCCTACGTAGCTATTGTCATATACAACCCCATTATTCGGGGTGGCTCTCTAGGATCAACAAAAGGGTAAGGGGTCGAGCGGGGTTAACATCACTTCTATTCCCAAAGAAACTACATCACCATGGCCTTCAACCTCTACTCCAAAAAAATGGACCCTAAACTCCATCATTTCGAACCCGAAAAAGGTTAACCACGACGGGGTGAGATAAATCTCGGTGAGTTAACACCTAAGCCCGGCTAAGGCGTTGATTCGTCCAGAATGTTTCGTCCATCAACCATTTATTGCAGAGCAATTAATCTCAATTACAGACAACTTACTAGCCGGGAGGTCACACGTAATGCAATATGAACATAGTATAACAATCATATCAGTCTGACTCAATTATTAAGGCACTCAATCATTTACGAGGCATCACGTCATCATTCGGATATTGGACACCACACGAAGTTCATTTATTATTGACGTTGATCAGCGTGATTAGCGCATTCCACCCGCACAACCGGCGAGGCTCACACTACAGTTAGCAATGTCATCTAGCGGAACCGGGCATCGTCCCATATCCTCTCGGCGACGGTAACTACAAGTAGTGACCGTACCAGACGGGGCGAGTAGGCATTCCAAGAAGGAGCATTGGTCCTTCACACGCTGTGATCGGCATCCGACAATCCATGAACCCGTACCGGTGGAAATGGAGAGTCGTGCAACCGACGATTAGTGTGGCTTCGTGCACTAGGCACGATACGAGCTCGTCAGGCATTGCATCATCATCCCATCATATGACCAATCAATCCATCCAACAACCATTCCATTTTTATCTTTAGGTATAGCCACATGCTTATGTAGTCATGATCAAGGTTCGGCCTTTGGCCATATTTATGCTAAATCATGCATTCGATGCCAAAAATGACCATATGAGCAGTCAAACTCATCCACTAGACATCGCAAGTAATACAAGATAATTAATCCCCAATCAAGCATCCAATCAATCAACAATCGATCAACTCACTCAATCATACAATCGATATATCAACTCAAACGAGTTGACCAATTTAACCGTGGATATCCATTCGAGTCATACACATTTAAGCTCAATTCCAAAGTAATCACTAATAGCTAATTCGATTAATCAACCGTTCATGCGCTCGTTTTTAGCTTATTGCTCGCTCGCGATCGAGCAAAAGCAACCATTCAATCAATCAATCCAATCCAATTATCCATGGAATCCTAGCTAATCGGACTAACTTAACCAATTAGGGCCATTGAACCTAAACCAAGATTCTAACCTAAACCGGCCCTAATCAAACTACCTAAACACCTAATAATTTAATTAAACTAATTTGAATGTAATTAGCGACTTAACCAAGGATTAGAGGTCAACTCACCGTTAATTGAGAGAGATTAGGCCAACGACGATCCTCGAAAAATCTTCGGCACGAGCTTTGGGCTCGAACGAACCGCGAACCAAAGTCCTTAAACTATGGATCCAACTTCCGGCTAAATTGGTCCACAGGCCTAATATAAGGCCCAACTTTGTGCCCAAACCAATTGGGCCTCAGCCTAGCTCGAAGGCCCATAGAATTGGGCTCAACGGATTCGACCTAGCCCAAAAACAGGGTTCTCTCTTGCAGAAACAGCGCAAGGCACGGTTGAGGGGTTATTCTAGGTGTTTATGGGTGGCGGTCGGCTTCGGGATTGATGGTGGTTGTCCGGGGTGGTCGAAGGAAGATGGTGGTGGCCGGTGGTGGCTTACGGTGGTCGGAGCGGGCATCGGCGTCCCGTAAAACGAAGGCGCAACAACAAAACAGACAGGGGGAGGCTGAAATAGGGCGGATGGTCGGGGCTGTTCCGGGGCTCCAGCGGCGTCGGAACTTCGCGAGGCTAGTGATGATGGTTCGAAGGGGTGTCTGGAAGTCTATGGTGGTCGGATTTTTGTGGAGGAAGGCGGCGTGGTGGCGGATGGAGGTTGAATACAGAACCGGGTGTCATAGAGGTCAAAACAGGGCAGCAGAGGAGTTCGACGGTTCTGGGGCTTTGCCGGGCTGTCCGGCGGTGGTTGAGCAAGTTGGAGTGGCGGGTGACATCCGGGGATGGCTGAGGGTGGTCAGAGGCGGTGGCGGTGACCGGATTGCTACAAAACAGAAGCGAAGAAGCAGCTGCAGCACGGATCCAGTGAAAAATAGGGCGGGACGGGAAAGCCTTTTACGGCCGGCTTTGCGGCGACTCCGACGGTGCGGCGGTGGTCCGGTGACGTTGAGAGGGTTCTATAAGTGTCGTAGTATGTGGTGGTAGCTTCGGATGGTCGGAGTTGTTGCAAAGAAATGAAGAAATGAAGGGAAGAAGAAGACTATTGCAAGTCGGTTAAATAGGGGGGGTGTACTTGTGTGTGAGAGAGAGAAAGAGAGAGAGATCTGGAAAATGACTAAGGGATGAGCTAGTCAGGTGGGGTCCACTAAGTTAATAGCCTTGTCTTTTAGCTCATAAAACCTAGGGCCATTTTCGTAATTTCACACTTTGGCCGGGGGTATTTTGGTAATTTCACACCCTATGTAATTGGGGCGTCCGGAAACCGGACGGAGGGTTATTTAATCCGAACTCGCGTCAATTTAGCCCGAATGAGGATTAATTTGAAATTTTCTAATTCCAGGACGCAATTACTCATTTAATCGGAATTTATTCCAATTCGAGCAACAACCCCGGTAATTTCCAATTTCTGATTTCTAATTTCTTAATATCCAATCTTGGGCATCAAATTAAAATTTTCTAGTCGTTCCATAGACTAGATTTCACTATTTTGATCGCCCAATTTTCGAGGTGTTACAACTCTCCCAATGTTAGGAAATTTCGTCCCCGAAATTTGACCGTAATTACATCTCTTCAAAAAGACCGGGATAGGTGCGCTTCATAACTTCTTCATTTTCCCATGTAGCTCCTTCTGTCCCGTGATGTTGCTAAATCACCTTGACTAGAGGAATCGTCTTGTTCCGGAGTACATGCTCTTTTCGATCCACGATCCGAACCAGATGTTCCACCTACGAGACTCGTTCATTTAACTCAATCTCTTCATAACTCAACACATGTGCGGGGTTGGGCTCATATTTTCTCAACATAGAAATGTGGAATACGTTATGTACTTGAGCAAGCCTCGATGGTAATGCAAGACGGTACGCCATATTCCCAATTTGTTTTAAGATCTCAAATGGTCCAACATATCTCGGGCTCAACTTTCCCTTTTTGCCAAACCGAGATGTCCCTCTTATTAGCGATACCTTCAAGAATACATGATCGCCTACCTGAAATTCCAAAGGCCTACGCTTCCTATCGGCGTATTTTACGGTACTTACGGGCTATTCTCAATTTATCTCCGATAAGCTTGAGACCCTCCACCGATTGTTGTACCGGCTCGGGGCCGGTAATCTTTCTTTCGCCCACTTCATCCCAACACAAGGGCGTTCTACAAGCTCTACCGTATAAGGCTTCAAATGGGGCCATCTGGATACTCTGTTGGTAACTATTATTATAAGCGAACTCGACCAAGTGTAGTTGCTCCTTCTAATTGCCTTTAAAATCCAGAACACAAGCTCGTAGCATATCCTCGAGCGTTTGAATCATCCTTTTTGTTTGACCATCCGTCTGTGGATGATATGCCGTACTAAACTGCAGTTTCCTCCCTAAAGGCGGTTGTAGGCTTTTCCGAAACGTCTGAGTGAACTTAGGATCGCGATCCGAGGTGATCGTCACTGGGACTCCATGCAATCTCACGATGTACCTCACATACGGATCTGCATATCTGTCTAAGGAAAAATCCTTTCTAACGGGAATAAAGTGAGCTGATTTTGTTAATCTGCCAAGTACTACCTAGATTGAATCATGACCCCTCTGGCTCCGTGGTAACCCCATCACAAAATCCATCGTGATGTGTTCCCATTTCCATTCTGGGATTTTTAATGGCTGCGGTAATCCTCCAGGTTTACAGTCTTGCGCCTTGACTTGCTGACAAGTTAAACATTTGGCCACGTGCTTAGCTATATCCGTTTTCATACCACTCCACCAATAATCTTTGTTTAAGATTCGATACATCTTCATGCTTCCTGGATGAATACCGTAGTTGCTACGATGTGCTTCCGACAAAATCTCTTCCTTTAAACTTTCATCATCAGGCACAACTAGACGTCCTCGAAATTTTAGTATTCCATCCTTTGCTACTTGAAAGTCAACCTTTCGTTTAGCTGAGTTTTCCTGAAGGATCTTTTGAACGGTGGGGTCCGTTAACCGCAAAGCTTTAATTCGTGTTTGTACTTCGGGCTCGATCCTCGGGGTAGCCATAAGACTCGATAGGCGACTTATTTCCAACTTAAAGTCGGAGTCCCTCACTTGTTCTAACAAACGCCATTCACGGACTTGCAATTGAGCAATCGCCGACTTTCGACTTAGCGCATCGGCAACCCTATTCGCTTTACCTGGATGGTACAGGATTTCACAATCATAGTCCTTAAGCGGTTCCATCCATCGACGTGGCCTCATATTTAGCTCCTTTTGAGAAAACAAATACTTCAAACTTTGATGGTCGATATATACACGAACCTTTTCTCCAATTAAATAATGCCTCCAAATCTTTAAAGGAAACACAACCGTAGCCAACTTCAGGTCATGCGTCGGATAATTTAATTCATGAGGTTTCAGTTGATGAGAGGCATAAGCGACTACCTTTCCGTGTTGCATCGGGACGCAACCCAAACCTTTAAGAGACGCATCGCTAAAAATTTCAAATCCTCCAGGACTAGATGGAATTGTCAAGACCGGAGCTATAGTTAGCTTATATTTAAGCTCTTGAAAACTACGCTCACACTTATCGGTCCATTCAAACTTTACGTCCTTCTTTAGTAATCGCGTCAATGGCGAGGCTATAGCTGAAAATCTTTCCACGAAACATTGATAATAGCCTGTCAAACCTAAGAAACTCCCGACTTGATCCTTTGTCGTTGGCCTTGGCCAATTCATAACTGCCTCAATTTGAGATGGGTCTACCGCAATACCTTCACCGGAGACTACGTGGCCCAAAAATGCCACACGAGCCAATGAAAATTCACATTTACTAAACTTAGCATATAAGCGATGCATCCTAAGAGTTTCCAAAACAATCTTCAAGTGTTGTTCATGAACCTCATAACTCCTCGAATATACTAGGATGTCATCAATAAACACAATCATGAAGTGATCCAAAAATTCCTTGAATACTCTATTCATCAAATCCATAAAAGCAGCATGAGCATTCGACAACCCGAACGGCATTACGGTAAACTCGGAATGGCCATAACGCGTTCTAAATGCCGTTTTCGGTATGTCCTCTTTCTTGATTCTCAATTGATGGTATTCCGTCCTTGAGTCAATCTTGGAAAATACCGAAGCTCCTTGCAACTGATCGAACAAATTGTCGATCCTTGGCAAAGGATACTTATTCTTAATCGTCACCCGATTTAACCGTCGATATTCGATATATAACCGTAACGACCCATCTTTCTTTTTCACAAATAACACTGGTGCTCCCCAAGGTGACGCACTAGGATGAATAAATCCTTTATCCAACAGCTCCTGCATTTGAACCTTAAGTTCCTTCAATTCGGATAACGATATCCTGTATGGCGCTTTAGAAATTGGCTCTGTCCTTGGGACTAATTGTATTACAAATTCTATTTTCCTTTCTAGTGGTAAACCAGGTAATTCCTTAGGGAAGACATCCGGGAATTCTTGTACAACGGGGATATCTTCCAACTTGGGTTCCTCAGCGGTGACATCAACAACGGACACCAAGTAACCTTGGCAACCACTTTCCAATAGGCGAGTCGCCTTAAGCGATGAAATCACTCCAGTTAAGATTCAACCTCGATTACCCATAAACTCAAAACTAGCCTTACCCGATGAACTGAATTGAATTACCTTATGATAACAATCCATTGTAGCCCTTTGCTTTGTTAGCTAGTCCATTCCAACAATCAAGTCAAAGTCATACATTTCCAACACGATCAAATCTATCTTATCCTCATGATCACCCACAATAAGTTTACAATCTAGGCAACCTACAGCAGCCATCACGCTATCTTTTAATGGTGTAGAAATTCTAAACATAGTACCCAATGGTTTTAGACATAAACCAACGAGTTTAACAAATTGTTCAGCTACAAAGGAATGGGTAGCTCGGGATCAAATAGAGCATAAGCAACTTGGTCATGTAAGAGAACCCTACTTGTAATGGTTGGCGAATCCTTCGCCTCATCCCGGGTGACCGCAAATGCCCTTCCTTGTCTTGGACATCGATTCCGAACGTTTTGTGGCGCGTACCCTCCAGGTTGTCCTCCCGATGGTCTATTCCTCTCTTGTTAGAGGCAGTCTCTCACTTGATAGCCAATCTGATCGCACCCAAAGCATGCTCCGGTCCTAAGCGGGCACGGACGAGGTCCATGCCTCCCGTGGCACAAACGACACTCCTTGTTCGGACGATACATCGGCTTGTTAATCGCACCAGTCCTACTTGGCGGAATGTGGGTCCCGCTGCTAGGGATTGACCGCTTTCCTTGTCTAATATTGGTCATGTTCGAGTGTATAAATCGCTGTCCGGAGGCCGCATCCCTTTCCATCAGATTCCTTTCCACCAATTGAGCTCTCTCATAAAGCTCGTTATAATCCTTTTGGTTGAATGGTACCAATACATCTTTTATCTCTGGTTTCAATCCATCTTGGAATCTCCTAGCTCTATCCTCGGGATCTTCAACCATCCTTGGGGCGTATCGTGATAATTCGGCAAATGTGGCCTCGTATTGGTCCACCGTCATTTAATTCTGGCGCATACGCATGAATTCATTCATTTTCTGTTCTCAAGCACACTCCGAGAAATACTTCCCATAGAAGGCTTCTACGAATGTATCCCACCTTAGGGCTGTGCCTTCGGGGAAGATTCGTCCCTTGGATGCATCCCACCAAGTGCTCGCGTTACCCCGCATTTGATAGACGGCCATGGTGATCTTGTCCTCATCGGTGCATCTTAGTAGGGCAAATGCCTTTTCCAGTTCTTTGATCCACAAGGTAGCAATCTCGGGATCTCCTTCTCCCGCAAACTTATGTGGCTTCAATTTCAAAAATGATTCCACTAACTTGTGCATTTGCGCACCTTCATTCACATTCGCAGCCGAAGGGCCTCCATGGGATGTCTCGGCGGCTATAGCATTCGATTTCTTGTTCAGTTGTCCCACCAATTCCCCAAGTGCTTCAAGAATTTCGTTGATCATCCTCGGGTCCCGTCCGGGAAGTCCGTGGGATGCTCCTTCACCTTCCAAGGTTTCCTCGATCCATGGACACTTGCCTGGCGGGCCGACTCGAGGTACGGACGATTCACTTCCCACGATGTCCTCAATCCGTCTAGCGGGCCTACCTCGGGGTATTCTTTTATAGCGCTCGCTCATTTTATAGGTATTGTACGGAGTCCTGTTCACCCTATAGCAAATCGCGATAAGAAGGCAACCCAAAAACTTAAAAATACAAGCAGCAATCACATGCACAAGTATATAATCCTACTACTATCCCATTTCCCCATCGCTCCTTATCACTCCGGGCCAACGACCGGATGGATCAGGCTAGCCTTGCTCTGATACCACCTTGGGTGGGGATGTCACGCCTCGACTCTCGAGTACGCGGCATCCCTACCAAATCGCCTCGAGTCATAAGGGATAACGTCTCGGGTATGCTATTGACCTATGATACCATAATACGTAAGCGAAAACGTATACACTCCCATTCAAACAAATATGACAAGGATATCAAGTAGGAATATCCACAATGGTCAAATATCAAAATACAATTGTCGGTACCATATCAAAAGTAGACGGTAATTAATCCTACTGAGCTATCGTTATATACAACCAAATTCTTCGGGGTGACTCTCTAGGATCAACAAAAGGGTAAGGGGTCGGGCGGGGTTAACATCACTTCTATTCCCAAAAGAAACTACATCACCATGGCCTTCAGCCTCTACTCCAAAAAAATGGACCGCAAACTCCATCATTTCGAACCTGAAAAAGGTTAACCACACGGGGTAAGATAAATCTCGGTGAGTCAACACCTAAGCCCAGCTAAGGTGTTGATTCGTCCAGAATATTTCGTCCATCAACCATATATTGCAGAGCAATTAATCTCAATTACGGACAACTTACTAGCCAGGAGGTCACACTAATGCAATATGAATAGAGTATAACAATCATATCGGTCTCACTTAATTATTAGGGCACTCAATCATTTACGAGGCATCACGTCATCATTCGGACATTAGACACCACACAAAGTTCATTTATTATTGACGATGATCGGCGCGATTAGCGCGTTCAACCCGCACAATTGGCGAGGCTCACACTACGGATAGCGGTGTCATCTAGCGGAACCGGGCATCGTCCCATATCCTCTCGGTGACGGCAACTACAAGCGGTGACCGTACTATACACATAGAGTAGGCATTCCAGTAAGGAGCATCGGTCCTTCACAAGCTGCGACCGGCATCCGACAATTCATGAACCTGTACCAATGGAACATGGAGAGTGGTACAAGCGACGATTAGTGTGGCTTCGTGCACTAGGCACGATTGAGTTCATCGGGCATTGCATCATCGTCCCATCATATGACCATTCAATCCATCCAACAATCATTCCATGTTTATCTTCAAGTATAGCCACATGCTTATGTAGTCATGATCAAGGTTCGGCCTTTGGCCATATTTATGCTAAATCATGCATTCGATGCCAAACATGACCATATGAACAGTCAAACTCATCCACTAGACTTCACAAGTAATACGAGATAATTAATCCCCAATCAAACACCCAATCAATCAACAATCGATCAACTCACTCAATCATACAATCGATATATCAACTCAAACGAGTTGACAAATTTAAGCGTGGACATCCGTTCGAGTCATACACATTTAAGCTCAATTCCAAAGTAATCACTAATAGCTAATTCGATTAATCAATCGTTCATACGCTCGTTTTTAGCTTATCGCTCGCTCGCGATCTAGCAAAAGCAACCATTCAATTAATCAATCCAATCCAATTATCCATGGAATCCTAGCTAATCAAACTAACTTAACCAATTAGGGCCATTGAACCTAAACCAAGATTCTAACCTAAACCGGCCCTAATCGAATTACCTAAACCCCTAATATTCTAATTAAACTAATTTGAACGTAATTAGTGACTTAACCAAGGATTAGAGGTCAACTCACCGTTAATTAATAGAGATTAGACCAAAGATGATCCTCGAAAAATCTTTGGCACGAACTTTGGGCTTGAACGAACCACGAACCAAAGTCCTCAAACTATGGATCCAACTTCCGGCTAAATTGGTCCATGGGCCTAATATAAGGCCCAACTTTGTACCCAAACCAATTGAGCCTCAGTCTAGCTCGAAGGTCCATAGAATTGGGCTCAATAGAATCGGCCTAGCCTAAAAACAAGGCACTCTCTTGCAGAAATAGGGTAGGACACTGTTGAGGGGTTGTTACGGGTGTCTATGGGTGGCGGTCGGCTTCGGGATTGATGGTAGCTGTGTGGGGGTTGTCGGAAGAAGTTGGTGGTGGCCGGTGGTGGTTCACGGTGGCTAGAGTAGGCGTCGACGACCAGCAAACCGAAGCTGCAACAACAAAACATAGCAGGGGAGGTTGAAATAGGGCAGATGGTCGGGGCTGTTTTGGGGCTCCAGCGGCATCGAAACTTCGCGAGGCTGGTGGTGATGGTTCGAGGGAGTGTTAGGGAGTCTATGGTGGTTGGATTTTGGCGGAGGAAGGCGACGTGGTGGCGGATGGAGGTTGAACACATAACAAGGTGTCACGGAGGTCAAAACAAGGCACGAGAGGAGTTCGACGGTTACGGGGCTTTGCCGAGCTGTCCGGCGGTGGCTAAGTGAGCTGGAGTGGTTGGGTGACATCTAAGGATGGCTGAGGGTAGTCGGAGGTAGTGGCGGTGGCTGGACTTGTACGAAACAGAAGCGAAGAAGTAGTTGCAGCACGGATCCGGTGAAAAACGGTGTAGGATGGGAAATCCTTTTGCAGCCGGCTTTCCAGCGACTCCGACGGTGCGGCGGTGGTCCGGTGACATTGAGAGGGTTCTATAAGTGTCGTAGTATGTGGTGGTAGCTTCGGATGGTCGGAGTTGTCGCAAAGAAATGAAGGGAAAAAGAAGGTTGCGGCAAGTCGGTTAAATGGGGGGTGTATTTGTGTGAGAGAGAGAGAGAAAGAGAGAGAGATCTGGAAAATGACTAAGGGATAAGCTGGTCAGGTGGGGTCCACTAAGTTAATGGCCTTGTCTTTTAGCTCATAAAACCCTAGGGCCATTTTCGTAATTTCACACTTTGGCCGGGGGTATTTTGGTAATTTCATACCCTAGGTAATTTGGGCGTCCGGAAACCCGACGGAGGGTTATTTAATCCGAACTCGAGTCAATTTAGCCCGAATAAGGATTAATGTGAAATTTTCTAATTCCGGGACGCAATTACTCATTTAATTGGAATTTATTCCAATTCGAGCAACGATCCCGGTAATTTCCAATTTTCGATTTCTAATTTCTTAATATCCGATCTTGGGCATCAAATTAAAATTTTCTAGTCATTCCATAGATTAGATTTCACTATTTTGATCGCCCAATTTTCAAGGTGTTATTAGAAAATTCTCCAAAGACTGACTGTGCAACTATTTGATGCTCGCTAGTCAACCTCTATACAAAAAAGGTCGATTTGTGGCTGTGTGTGTCAAGTTCCTCTGTCAAGGAGGGAGGAGACCGACCTGTGCAGATGAACCAATAATTAGATGCTCGCGGGACAACCCAAAAAGTTTTTTTTTGCTTTCCGTTTGGCTTTATCTTGGTAGTCTATTCATTGGACATAAACAAAATCAAATCCAACCTGTAAGCGGATCAAACGTTATATTAAGCGAGTCATGAGGTCAATGCTATTGACTGGACCAGATCCGATCCATCAATTGAGCGGCATCCCTCAACTATTAAATTAAATTAAATATAGAGAAGGCAAGACCTCTACTCCTAACAAGGAAGCCTACATGGACGAATGACCATAAGGATCAATTTGCCAACCAACTTGGGTTTACACCAAGTTCTTCCTTGATAAACCGGTGACCAAGAGTCATTTGATCGATCATGTTGATGTAATGAGGAGTTGCCTCATCATACATGCACATTCCTCCAGTTGTAACAAATGCAAAAGCGAACACAAAACACAAGGATTTACGTGGTTCGAGCAAGGTGATCTATGTCCACGGGCGAGGCAAAACAAGATTTCACTATAATCAAAGAGAGTATAGATTACAAAAGTTGCTCTTATCGACTGAACAAAAGCACACGACTCACAAATGTCTCATGTAAAGAAAATTTTCAATACCAAACGAAAAGATCCTAGCAGCAGTATAAATAGAGATCTGTTCGCTTGCCCCTGACCCCCATACGGATCCGTTCGCATCGCAATAGAGATTTGTTTGCTTGCTTCGAGTTGGGCCTATTAGGCCAACTCTCCGCGTCACGAACTAAATCTCAATTTTTTCTCCACTTTTGGGCCGCATAAAAATATGTCGGGTTGGATGATGAACCGGATTGGGTACATAAAATTCAAGACATATTTAACAAATCTCCACCTTGGCTTGAGTTTAAAAAAAAAAACAATCAAGAAGCCGAACATATTCTCCTAGCATCCCTAAGCCTATGTGAGCTAACTCGATGTAGGAAACAAGGGATGCAATGAAAGAACATATCCACTTAAAAAACAAATGTAGAACTTTCATTCACCTCGCCACTAGGCCCCGGAAGGGGCAAAACGCAACCAAGCATGCTAATCAAGTTCAAACAATGCTTAAACTTGTTGGCGGGGACTGACTTGGTCAACATATTAGCAGGATTGTCGGTAGTACCAATTTTCTTTACCATCATATTTCTCTCAGCAATCGCCTCTTAAATAAAGTGGTACATGGTATCGATGCGCTTAGTCCTCTCATGATATGCTTGATTTTTAATCAAGTATATAGCACTCCGATTGTCACAAAAGACAATTGAATTGTCTTCCTGCTAGAGCCCAAGTTTTTGAATAAGATTCCTTAACCAAATAGCTTCTTTCACCGTTTCCGTTGCTGCCATATACTCTACCTCTATAGTAGACAAAGCAATTGTCGATTGTGAGGTTGACCTCCCACTAATAGCCGAGCCGGATAGTGTGAAAAGATAGCTAGTGAAAGATCTTCTCTTATCGAGATCACCTGCAAAATCGGAATCCACCAAACCCATAACCGACGTACCGTTGGAACTATTTCTATCAAACAATAGGCCCGACTTTACGGAGCCCTTAAGATATCTAAGTATCCATTTCACTACCTACCAATGGACCTTTCTAGGGTGCGCCATATATCTACTAACCATACTAACTGCCCGCGCAATGTCGGGATGAGTGCATACCATAGCATACATCATGCTACCAATTGCACTAGAGTGTGGGACACAAGACATCACAGTACCTTCTCAATATAACTCCTCTACGAGAGATATAACTTCCCCGCTTTCCTATCCCTCCGAATCTCCATTCCTAAGATCTTCTTAGCGGGACCTAGATATTTCATCTCGAATTCCTCATCGAGACGTTTCTTCAAGATCAATACATCTGACATGTTCTTTGTAGCAATGAGCATGTCATCCACGTATAAGAGAAGATAGACAAAGGATCCATCCGAATCCTTCCTAAAGTAGACACAACTATCGTAGCTGCTCCTATGTAACCACTCCCTATCATAAAGCTATCGACTCTCTTATACCACTGTCTTAGAGACTACTTCAAACCATACAAGGATTTCTTCAATCTGCGGACATGATCTTCCTTGCCTTCTACATAATAGCCCTCGATTTGGGCCATATAAATAGTCTCCTCAAGCTTGTCATGCAAAAAAGCAGTTTTCACATCAAGTTGCTCAAGCTCTAAGTCAAATTTATAAACTATAGCTAGCAACACACGAATGGAAGTGTGTCTTACCATAAGAGAGAACACTTAATCATAATCAATTCCCTCCTTCTGATTGTAGCCTTTAGCTACAAGCCGTGCCTTGATTCTAACATTTTCAATACCTGGAATTCCTTCCTTTTACTTGAAGACCTATTTACACCCAATGGCTCTTTTTCCCTTGGGCAATGGCACCAAGTCCCAAGTCTGGTTCTTGTGAAGTGATTCAAGTTCTTCAACCATAGTAACAACCCATTTCTCTGATTATGTGCAAGTAACAACTTCGGTATAGGTAGAAGGTTCCCGAATACCCATATCTTATCTTGTCGTAAGAGCATAAGCCACCGGATCAGAGAACCCATATTTTTTAGGGGGTCGAGTTTGCCTCCTTTCTCTGCCAATAGCAATAGAGTATGGCTGCTCCACCTCATCTAAAACTTCCTCATTTGAATGTGAATCGACAATGATAATTTGCTTGCTCAAATCATTCTGAGAGATCTTTTCTTGATTATCCACCCGAACCTCCATCGCATTCATATCACTCTTATGTTTTCCTTGAGACACATCAACAACATTCCATTGATCAAGCATAATCATTTCATTAAAAGTAACATCCCTACCAAAAATGAACTTAGGTGAATCGGGTTCCCGACACCACAAACGATAACCTTTCACCCCATCAGCATACCCAACAAAGATACATTTCTTTGCCCTAGGTTCTAACTTAGCATCCTTAACATGATAATAAACAGGGCATCCAAAAACCTTTAGGTTTTAGGGTATAGGGTTTAGGGTTTAGGGCTT